>NC_055973.1:29021405-29321405 GCF_018492685.1 Alosa sapidissima
CGATCGCTCATTCCCAAAGAGCCCTAATGAGTTTAATGAGGGCTGTGTGGAAAAGACCTCACCGTACCTCCTAGACACGGCAGGGAGTCTAGAGCTGAATGGGTAGAGATGAGACTGTATGGAGGGAGGAGGAGAAGAGGAGGAGGAGGAGGAGGAGGAGGAGGAGGAGGAGGAGGAATCTCCCTTTTCATCCTAGTGATGCTCTTGATTCCTCAAAGAGATGCATGAAATAAACAACACCATCCAACACACACAAATACACACTGACACACAAACTGAAGTGTTTGTACACATATAATTATATTCGCAAACCCACATCATTCTGATAGGGGCCCCAGTATATTTCTCCACCATTAACACGCTGGACAGATGTTGAACTGAGTGCCTTGGATTTGGCCTTCATCTAATTGGCTCCCCTGTCCTGTCCAGATGCATCAACTGATGAGAGACGCGTGATGTAAGTGGCATTTCCAAAAGCTTTAATTTATCGCACCGCTCCAATACATAATAACAGGGATGTCTGTCCAGCTGATTGGGTTTGCTGTTTGCTGGGTGCCAAGGCTCTCTGGTCTAACCAATACCAGGCCACTATGAGTCATAAGCACTATTTGTAGGTCTCAACATCTTCCTTCATCGTGTGTGTGTGTGTCTGTGTGTGTGTCTGTGTGTTAATGTGTTGGGCGTGTTTGAGAAAGCATAGTTGAGTGAGCGTGGCAGTATTTTCCCTCTGAATTATGACTCATTTGTGTTTCCACTTGACACTGCCGAGCAAAGAGCTCAGCTCTCTGGTTCCTGGCCGAAGTTTTGGTAAGCAGCGCTGGGCTGCCAGGACCTCTCTGCCAAGGCTCCAAGGTGGCTGGCCTGGAAGAGCACACATGGGAGAGAGGGAGGGAGAGAGGGAGGGAGGGAGGGAGGGATGGAGGGGTGGATGGAGGGATGGATGGATAAATTGATGATGGGCACCATTGGTCGGTGCTCAACCCCACGACCACCACCGCGTCTCTGGGTTGTACACAATGAGGCTTCGTCAGTGGTAGCAGAGGCCAAGTGACAGGGTCAGAGGGAGGGGGGCGACAGATGGATGCCACTGCAAGTCACCACCAGACTTCCTCACCCCAATCAGTAGAGCAGAAGGGGGAGATAGGGCAGGCGGGATAAGAAGCTTAGAGGCGGCTGGGATGTGGAAGATTTCCAAGAGATGCAGTAAGACAGAGAGAGAGAGAGAGAGAGAGAGAGTGAGAGTGGAGGGGGTAGAGAGGGATACATAGATGGGGGAAGTGAGAGGGAGAGAGTTGAATGAGAAGTGAAAACCAGCAACCCTTCATCCATCCCTGCACCCACTGCTAGCCCCATCATCATCAACCCCCTACCCCTCAAGGGCTCCATAATCCACCAGTATGGGAGATGTGCCTGTGTGACACCTCAATCTGACAAGATGCATTAAAAAAGAAAAAGGGGGGAGGGGAAGGAGGGAGAGTATATGGAAGAAAGTGAAATATCTGGTTGCTGTCAAAGACAGATGGAGGGGAAGAAAGGACGAAAGACCAAAATAGGATGGTGATGCACAGTGGATGTGACAAAAGAGATTATTTCAGAAAGCAGCCACGGCAACAATATGGTGCCAGAGGCCCTGTAACCTACACAGCTAGAATGGCTGTCTGAAATCCAATAATGGCCCACTTTCCCCAATAACAATCAATGTTTACTGTAAAGATCATTTTGGCTATGGGATCTCATGCATTTTTGGCATGAGTTCCTTTTGCATAGATTCCAAACAGATGATAACTGGCCTTTATGAGCTACTTAGGCATCTGTTGTTTTAGAGACTCTGAAATAGTAGTTTGTTCAATCAGAGAATTACATAATTTCCATTATTGTAGTAATTACTAGTAATTAATACAGTCCTTGATTCTGGCGACAGGTTGCTGATATTTGAGCTGAACACTTAAGCTCAACACCAATTCCAACACAATTTCTTCCGTGTCACTGAAGCTAAGCGTTGATTGCCTGTAAGTTTTTATGGCTCTGTATACAAAGCATTGTCATTTTGTCTTGAGCGCACACATTTAAAAGGATCACAAGAGGACATTAAGGAGCAATTCACTGTGTCTAAAAATGTGTATTGATTGGATTAGAATTGCAGACTCTGCCTTTAGCCTATTCAACCAGACTAACATAACAATGCGAAGATATGGGTATTATGACAAAACTGGAACTTGGGTTTGTATTGGATCTAACAACACAAATCAGAAAAGCGTGTTACTCACAGGGGCATTATTAGTTAGTATAATTTGTATTTTTGTAATTTGTATTTTAGTATATTTTTATATATTGTATTAAGTGTTAGTATAATTTGTATTTTAGTATATTTAGCGTATTCTTTATCTTCTACTGTCCTTACTGCGTAGTTGTGTTTTTATATTATATACTTTAATTACTCTTTCTGCTGTTAAAGAATGTGTGTGTGATGTCTGTATGCTGCTGAGACCTTGAATTTCCCCTGGGGATTAATAAAGTATCTATCTATCTATCTATCTATCTTAGGGGGTGGACAGGGGGGTCGCTTGTCCCCCCGACACTGTCATCTAAAAGATTAACAAATGCCAGCAACAGAGAATAATCAGTTCTAACTACCATCCAATTATTCTAGCGGTGGGCTATACACACGCAAGATAGCCTAAACAAAAACGAGGTTGCAAAAAGAAAGCAGATAGAAAGTACTGAAACAAATCTAAAATGCACAGTTTACATGCGCATGAGAGAGAGCAAGAAAGAGAGAGAGAGAGAGAGAGAGAGAGAGCACACAAACGTCTTACATGACTGTTGGTTTCTGGTGGTAGGTTGCTGAAGAAAGACTTATGCTGTGATCCCGTTGTCCATGCTGATGGCTTGTGACAACCCATAACTTGAAATTAAATGACGTCACTTCCTCGTAAGAAGCATTCTGGTTTGTGTTTTCGTTAATCGCAACACAATGAATCAAAGACCAATCAATCGCCTAGCATTTGTTTTTAGCAACACAGCAACATTGCTAGCCACTTTTACCAACACCAACGGATAAACGACACATTCCACGATATTCCACGAACAACAAGACAACATAACACATACCCTTGAGGCATTAGAATGTGTACAAGTAATTGAAATGGACATAACATTTGCTAAGCAGTAGAAAGAAGAGTAAAATAGCACAGCTACTTTACCTTCCATCTTCTCTCCACTGTACTTGGGGGTCCTCTGGCTTGTACGAGATCACTTCTCGTCAGACTTGAAATGGGTGTGTCGTTGCGTAATTTTGTGTAACTTCCATGTCGTTACATACATTTTGTGTAACGTACTACTGGTAAGACAAGTATGATGACAGCGGGATCACAGGATTATGGTTAAGGATATAATGAACATTCTGAAAATGAAAGGTACTGCAGTCGTAGAGTGCAGGCTAATCAGAAGGCACAGCAAAGAAAAATATTTAAATAGCAATATCATGTGCTTTTTAGCTCAGAGTAATCAGCTCGGCCCACTGGGAATTTATGAATTCTCCCGACTCTCCCCATTACAACTCCGCTATTGATCAAGGAAATGAGGAGCAGGATAGTGGAGGACTCTCCTGTTGCTGTGTCAGCGAATAAGAAGGATCTTATAGCATACCACCGCCGTGACTGGCTATAGGCTCATAGGTTGGTGAAGGAGAATGCTTAATCGTTGCCAGCTAGTTGAGCACAGTGATTCTATGCTTCTGTGAGCACGACATTTATGAAAGCAAGAATTTCGCTGGCAGACCTTTACAAAATGTGACCCGCTATGTAAATCATTATCATCATCATTTATGGGTCACCTATGGCCATGTCCATTTCTTTAGTTAAATGTTTTCATGCAGATGTCTGGATAATAGGTGAGGTAACAGACCATGCATACGTGTTTTAGGCATAGTGTGTAGGCCCTATTCTCTGACTGAAAGTGTGTAGAAATTGCGCATTTACTTATTTACAAAATGAACACCCCCGAACCCCTGCTAAGTTTTTGGCTAAGCTCTGAATGTTTCGAACTCTTGGAACCCTTGATCACAAGCATAATGAAAACTTGTTGTTGTTGTTGTTTGTCCCCCCCCTCCAACATTGAAGACACAGTAACGCCCCTGGTTACATTACAATGTTGGAAATTATGATATTTTTTGTAATTAAGGGTACAATGTTGGACAAGCAGGAAAAACAGGACTTCTCTCTCTCTCTCTCTCTCTCCCTAATCTCTCTCTGGTTCTCTCAATACAAATGCTTTCTTTCCCTGTCAGCACTGACACATAGCCTTGTTTGAACAGCACCTCCGACCGAGGGCTGTCCCAGCCGTGGTGGGATATGAGAATGTCTGAGGGCCCAGGGTGGTCCACACTAACCGTGTGTGTGGCTTTGGAACTCGGTGCCAACTGGGTGCTGCTTGCTGCAGGCCACTAATGATTCCTGCTGGGCTGAGACAGGATGTGGGCCAATTGAGATGGATGGGATTTTTTCCATTGCTGTTTTTTTTTTTGCGGGTAAATAAGAAAGCACTTTTTATCTCTCTTTCCCTCTCCCTCTCTATGTGGGTGTGTGTTTGTTTTGAGATAAGTGTAATAATAATGTTAAACAAATACATAGATTAAGATAGAAGCATGACACTGCATTCTTTGAGCCATCAGGGACATGGCGTGTCAGATCCTTTTTAGTGATCACATGGATATTTTACAGAAACTCATAAAGGCACTTTCTGACTATCTCCCTTCCTCTCTCTCTCTCTCTCTCGCTCTCTCTCTCTCTCTCCCACCCTCTCTCTCTTCTGGTCTGTTCAAAATTGGGTGTAAATACACAGTAGCAAAAAAAAAAAACTTCAAAGATGTGAAATCAGCAGGAGTGCTTACAGTGCAATTATGTTTTTCTCTACGGCTCAGAACCAGGGGACGAAAGACTCTGGATCGGAACATAATTGTGAAGTCAATAGACCAATTTCAACAATTTAGAGATGGTTTACTCAGCTTGCTTGCACTTTTGTCAAGAAACAAAACACTCCCATCAAACCAGGAAAACAGGAAAAAAGGACCATGAACCCAAAATAATAAGTAACAGATAGAAGAAAGAGGAAAATGGTCAGACTCTGAGGAAACAACTAAAGTGGTGATTCATGCAAATACATAGTGTCTGTTCATGGGGAGAACATCCCTATTCTTAGCCTGCATGAAGATGAAGATGAAGTGTGTGGTTCAGTCACATAGCCCGGAGAACCGCAGCTGTTTATTCCTGATAAATCTCCTCTCTTCCTTCCAGCAACATTTTATATTAATAACAAAAGGCAGAGGGAAAATACTTGAGAGAAATTCTCAAATTAAGTTGCTGAATATTTGATTTCATTCTCTGGGTCTATGTGGGGCAATCCAATTTATTACGATTACGCGTGAGCCTGAACTGTTGCATTTCATCTCTTTCATTATGGAGCACCCAATTACAGTTGTTAGGTCAATTTTCAGTCTCTCTGATCCCATCTACGTCTTTCAGTTCTGACAGTGGAGAAAGAAAGCGAGGGAAAGAGAATGAGAGGGAGAGAGAGAGAGAGAGAGAAGGGAGAGAGGGAGAAAACAGACAAAGTCAGGACTTTTGGATGATGAAACTAGGTTTTATCAGGTGAAAGGTAAAAAAAGAGTATCAAGCCATACAAGAGGTTGGAAAAGTTCGCTAAGAAAAGAGAGGGAAGTAAAGAGAGGGAAGAAAAGAGAGGGAAGAAAAGAGAGGGAATAAAAGAGAGGGAAGTAAAGAGAGGGAATAAAAGAGAGGGAAGTAAAGAGAGAGGGAGAAGTGCTGGAAAGAAGGAAAGACGCAGACGATGGGCCTTCATGGCTATTGACCGCTTTGTTGCGTGGAGGAGTGGTGTAGTCAGACGTCAATGCTGACCGGGTAGCTTAAGAAGCTTTGACCGCTAATTTGTCCGTCTGCTTGGATATTTAACTCGGTGGTTGCATCGATTCATCATTTCAATCGCCCTTTCCTAAACCTCTTCGTCCCCCTGCAGAGTTTTCTCTGCTAATTACCCTTCAGACAAGGTGAAGAAAAGCCAGGCCTCGTATGGAATTATAGAAAAAGGCCTTGATTTTTTTATCTCAGCAACTTAAGAAAACCTTGGTATTTCAGGGGCAATATGCAGGCCTTCGTCTGGCATTTCACAGCACTATACAGAATGTGAAAACTAATTTCACTCATTACTGTTGTGTCAATGTCTGCTCGAACAACCTGTGTGTGTGTGTGTGTGTGTGTGTAAGGGATGGCACAGATGTTGAGAATTGTGTTGGCCATCAAAGGCCAACCTAACGAGAATAGTAACGAGAAACTATAGTGCCTACATTAGTTTTCCTAGGATTAAGACTCCATAAAATTAAGAACTTGACCTTGAATAATTACCAAGTACAGTAGTTCATCAAGTATCGGAGAGTAATGGCATGGCATAAGAGAAGAAATATATAAATGGTGGGTGAATTAACATTTTATTTACCAGTAAATCATAAACTTAGATGTAACAAATATCACTTAACATTAAATGTAAGGTAAAACTCAGATAGGAATATACTGTAACAAAGTAACAAAAGAACAAAGTAAGCTTAACCTTATTAAAAAAAATAAGAAACTTAAATGTAAACTTAACAAGTTAACAAGTTCCCTGAACAAATTTCAGATACATCAGATAAAAGAATTCAAACATAAATAAAACAAACCCAAAAGAAAGGAGAGAGAGAGAGAGGCCAAGAGGTTGAATAAAGGAGAGAGAAACCTCCAGCCAGCCATTGACCAGACAAAATCAAGAGCCTTATCTCAGAAGAGAAACTCTGCTTTATCCCAAAGACCATCTGCACAACCCTCCCAACTGGCCTGCAGATCATTGGTCAGTTGGTGTAAAGACACAGGTGTGTGAGATTCACATACAGACTACAGTGTAGGTCAGTCTTCAACTATGCACAGATACATTAGATGATGATGAAACCATGATCAGACCGCTGTCCACATTACAAGGATTCATTCAAGACCAAACATGAATGTGTCATATTCATAGCATACATTTACAGAGATTTCAGAAGTTTCTCTTTTTGGAGAAATTGACTGTATGCTAATACATGTAGTTAGGTGAGGAATGTTCTTTGGTTGAGATGGGGGGTGGCCATTCGACTGCTTTGGTCCAAAGATCCTGGCATCACATGTGTGTGTGTTAAAAAATAAATAAACTAGATGTACCGCAGAACGGTACAAAATATGACCGCCGCCCAGTCCAGCACATTTTTTCCACAAAAAGAAATCAAATTTATATTTATACAACCCCACCTTCATCTTGCCTGTTCATAATTCTGAGAAATTCTTGATTGTTTGTGTTATGTTTATGTTATGTGTGTGGGTGTGTGTGTGTGTGCGTGTGTGTGCGTGCTTGTGTGTGTGCCTGCGTATGTGCCTGTGCATGCAAGCGTACATATGTCTACTGTGTGAGTATGTGTCATACGTATGATTACTGTGAATGTATGTGTGTGTGTGTGTATCTGTTTGTGCACCTGAAATGGGTTAACATGACCCCTGGAGGCAAACATACGGAAAAAAATGGTCATCCTAGGCCCTACACAGAGAACTGTGTCTGCCCTACCCTCCTTTCGGGGGGTCCAGTCCAGCGGGGGGGCTACAGATCAAAAACGAAAAATGACGGTTCCATGCTATCCATGTGGGGGTACATGCCCACCAAGTTTTGTGTACCCCGGTCTTTCAGTGTCCCGGGAATCCTTGTTGGTGTACGTCACAAAATGTACACATAAATGATTTTATTGTAAGGCCCCCCATGAACGAAAGTACACAAAACTTGGCATGCATTCGGAGGGTGTCATAATGATCCTACACTTTTAATTTTGTGCAGTTTTGACCTTGTCAGCCAGAGATATTGTGATGAAAACACCTAATTTTTTGCTTTTTAATTTTTAACTAGGTGACGCTATACATGAAATAAGTGGTAATGGGATGGGTTGACATGCCCCCTTAAGACCAACATACATAAAAAAGGTGGACCTCCTAGGCCCTACGGTTCTCGAGATATTCACAGAAAACTGTCTCCGGCCACCTACAGGCCAGTTGGTGTATAGTAACATAAATTAATTTATTGTGTGGCCCCTCATGAACGGAATTCCACAAAACTTGGTGTGCATACAGAGGGTGTCATAATGATCCTACACTTCCAATTTTGTGCAGTTTTGACTATGTTAGGTCACAAATACCTTCAATTACAACACCTCATTTTTACTTTTTTGTGTTTAACTAGGTGGCGCTATACATGAAATGAGTGGTTATGGAATGGGTTGACATGGCCCCTTGAGATCAACATACAAAAAAAATGGTCCTCCTAAACCCTACGGTTTTCGAGATATTCACAGAAAACTGTGTCTGCCCTACCCTCCTTTCGGGGGGTCCAGTCCAGCGGGGGGGCTACAGATCAAAACGAAAAACGATGGTTCCATGCTATCCTTCGCTGCGCGGCGGTCATAATAAGAAGTATAATAAAGCTTCCATGTATTATTATGTAGCATGTGAGTGGACCCGTTATGCATAAACTTAGCTAGATGGATATCATGTAGACTTGTAACTTGATAAATGTGACAACAGAGCTCTAATGGCATGTGGCTATTTTACATTTCATCATGCCTTGGGTATTTTATGAAGAGAGTTTGAGGGAGTTTGTCAAGTGGAAGTAAAAAAAAAAAAAAAAAAAAAAAAAAAAAAAAAAAAAAAGTTTCCACAAACTTGCTGTGTCTTTAGAAAGTGTTTATCCCATCAAATATTTCCCAGCATATGTCTCAATGTATCATTGTGTACGGAAGGATCATTCCTTATCTGCATCATTACCAGCAGTGCGCAACAACAGTGAAACAGCCTGGAGCATCATATTAGATATAACATAGGCTGTTTATTTCTCTCTTTGTGTGAATGGAGAGAGCCCACGCAGTCCCAGTCACTTGTATATCCTCTAGGGTATCATACAGATGCAGCATATGATCGAGACCTGTGACATTTTTGTTTGTTTATTTGGGCACACCACAAACCATTGTCTCATTAATAAGATGTGACCTTTCATGAGAGGTGATCATGGTAAGGCAGTCATTCACTTCAGTGTGAACGTTAATTGGCACGCCACGTCTGATTTCAGTGACTTGAATGTCAGCCATTCAAGTCATTTACAGTAAGTCCTGTCTACACAAAGGTGACTTGATATTCATGACTATCAGGCTTGTGCAAAATTCCAGAATTGAATTGAAACTGGCTCTTAAATTCCAATTCAATTCTTGTATTTCACTTGCATTTTAATTGAGGTAGCAGGGAAACAGGAACAGAATTGCAATTGTGCACAACCCTGATGGCTATGTTTATTTTCTAAAAGACATAGGGGATTAAATTCACATATGATAAAAGTAGATAACCCATACTGTATATGGAACATATATAAGTTCCTTTGATAAAGGAGTAAATTAATGTTCACTTTTTCATTGGCACCCAGACACACTCCTTCACAAGAGCTTCATTTGTTTCCCAAACACATCGCTGATATCAATGCAAATCCTCTTCAAGCCTCTCTACTTTATCTCTCCTCAACACCAATCCGAAGCCTAAGCCTATTTGTTTGATGTTCCATTCATTTACTTGGGAAACGGTACCTCAGCGACTCTTAAAACATCACTAGGATCCCTCTCCTCCCTGTGAAGTCTCGTCACCAAACCTCAGAGGCCTCTTCACGTTCGCCATCAAAGCTGAAACACTCTTTTTTTTTTTGTATCACATGACCTCAGCAAAGTAATTGCCACCACCATCATGTCTCATTGCAGCTTACTTATATTTCACATCAATTGAATGTACTGCCTAAGACGTCGTTGTTTTGTTTTTTTCATGCCAGGACTCTTTTGAGCTATTATCTGACGCCCTGGTGTCCTGTTTTGTAATAAAATCTTTAGGTTGTTCTGTGGCTAGTGATTGTTGTTACAGTGCTGTGTCGAGCACTGTTGTTTATAAATAGCTGTGTAAATGTTAAATCGCGATCGGGAACAGGGTTGTGCTGTTTACATCACAATACACAAATGCATAAACATGGAGGCTTTATAAATAATTTGTAGAATAATGCTCATCGGAGGTTTTATTACTGATTAATTTCACAATCTGTGTGTCTCTGGGGCCTGAAAGAAGAGATCACAAAATTAATTTTTCAGACAAGAGACATGAATTATGAGACTGGCATTTCTGGAAGCTGAGAGAATCACACACACAGACACATACACACAGAGGCATGAATAGACAGCCACTGGCATGTGTAGACCAACAGATACCACACACACACATACGTACACACACGGGACCCTGTGAGAACGGAGCTGTTTTGTTTCAGGGTATTAGTCATGTCTCAGGATTTATTTCTCATGAAAATAATTACTGCACAGCGAAGCCCTGTTTTTTGTTGTTGTTTGTTTGTTTGTCTGATTTTGCACTGTGTGAGGACTTGTGTATCTGTCTCTCTCAGCTGTCTCATCGTGTATGGGACACTTTGGCAGACTAGCCCCACAGTTCCACTATTGTAAGGGGATGCTGCTCGAAACTACTGCAACCTAAACATGGCATGCATACCAGTGAGGCGGAAAAGCAAAGCAACCGTAGTCCATTCCACAAGAGACTTGTCAATACGTCCTTGAGTTCCCACCAGAGGATTTATTTTTAAGTGGTCAGGTTTAAGTCTAGACAGAAAAGTAGAGTCTTCCATTCTCAAGTGGAATTAGTCAGATTTGTCCATGGGAGAAGTCCTTAACTGTAGTGTCCGTCTCCCACCGTAGCCTACACTCTGTCGCTCTCGGTAACAACCACAATGCCTAAACTCTTTGTGTGAAGAGCTTTTCACATTTTCATGGCCTGCTGAGACCTTGAATTTCAGGCCTTGCAAATGGAGCAGAATTGGAAGAACAACTTGGAATTTTACAGAGGCTCATGTTGACAGGCCAGTATATGAGAAGTACATTCAAATGTCCTTGTTTTGGTTAATGTATAAGAAGTAGTATTTTGTAACATCCAGCTCCCTGATGGTAATGCCTAGGGTTTTAATGCCTAAGGTTATGAATAATTCCTCCTACATCCCTTAATGCATATGCTTTGACTCTATCTGCGTAACAATACAATCACAATCAATCAGTCCATCTGTCTATTTATTAGGTGAAGTATATATACTGTATATATATATATATATATATCGACGTTGACATTTCAATAGAAAACCATTCAATAATCCAGAAAACATCAGCCTACACATCGGAGAGTTACCACTTGCAGATTATCATTGAACTATGGCAACATTATATAGTTGAGACGAAGGCTACATCAAAGCAACAACGCATATCAATATTAATATTAATATTAATATTATTAACATACTCACTAGAATCCAAAGTTCATTGTAACATGATGGTGCAAATTGATTCATGATGAGCATCAATTTCCATTCTCGCCAGGAGGAACACCTACCACACACAGCAATGTAAGAATGACTGCTATTTATAGCCCTTTTTTCTGTGTACATAACGGTCATAGTACAGCAGCTAAGGCCAGATTTTTACTTGAATCGTTCAGTTTTCGCAGAAAGCACCAAACTTGGTACAGGTATAGTACCAACCCTAGTGATCAAAAATTGAAATGGACCCCAACACATAGCGCCCCCTAGTGGCCCCTATCTTGACTTCAAATATGGCCACCAAAATATGCCCTTTTTTATAGCCTACATTTATAATGCTATGCTGCTTTTAACACATAATATGACATGTCTAAAGCCATCTTTCAGCATTATGAAATACATAATGAGGCAATCATGCATAATTAAAATGGCAGACATGTTGGATTTTAAGGAAGTAGACATACATTCTGACACTGAGTCAAAAACTGGGGTGCGTTTAGGCTATGCGTGAAGTTTCGACTGTGTGACTAAACCCTGCACTTGTCTGGGCTCAATCCTTCTAATTTGCCCCCTAGAGCAGGGGTGGGCAAACTTTTTGGCTCAAGGGCCACATTGGGTTTTGAAAATTGGCCGGCGGGCCGCACAACAAAAAAATAATTTTTTTATAAAAAATACATTTTTTATAGCCTATAATTTAGTATCAAAAAGTATTTGTTTTAAAATATTAATTGCTTAAAAATACTGCTAATTTTATGCTGTTTAACAAATGTATAAATTGTGCACTGTCGCTTTAAGACAGTGGCTTTAATTCACGTTTATTTCTCAATGATCTTCTGCCTGCTCCGCTATGGCTAGTGCTGTAGCCTACCTACGGCTGGGCCCTCTCACAGTTTTTAAATGGTCAGTAGTGGGAACTGCCTTCATGATTTCCTTTTAAAACTTTCTTATAAGGAGATATCAATTATCAACAATCACAAGCCAGCTGGAACCTGCTCTCCCTCTCGTGAGTGCAGACGCGTTCCCAATTAAATGGATTGCATAATGTTCACGTTAGATCTGCTGCAAAGGAGATAACTAAGAGTTAACTTAGTTTAACATGATGTTATCTCTATTTAACATGATGTTTTGACATTGACATTGTAAACGTTATCTAAGGAGAGTGAAAAGCAGTTTGCAGTAAAGCTAACCAACGTCGTCTCTATCACAGGAAAAAAATAGCGAGCAGCCTGATAACTAAATGAAATGCTCGGCGGGCCGGATGACAGTGCTTGGCGGGCCGGATCCGGCCCGCGGGCTGCAGTTTGCCCACCCCTGCCCTAGAGGCATGCTATCAAGGAGGCTAGCACCCATGGATGCTAGCGTCTGTCAAGTCTCTTAAAGAAACATATGCTTAGCCTAGAAATCTAGACACACCCTAGCGCTAGTCTAGCAACTCTCCCTCGAAAAATTAAACTTCTATCAGGCCAATCCAATCGTGTATAGAGTCGTTAGGCGGGCTTAACATAATGATTGATAGCAGAGTTGCAACGGTTTGGCTTGAATTCCCTGCTACTTGAAAACAAAGAAGATGGATGTTGCTGTTGGTGAACAGTGTGACAGCAAGTTTGAACTAGCCAACTAGCTCCGCTGGTGGGAAAACGCATGGGACTCATAGCGCTGTCGTATTGCGTGCAGAGGGAATTTGAAAGACAACCGATTATCCCGCCCTTCGCGCTGCGAACGGTGAGTGCCCAGACCCTACATTTTAATGTGGGTCTGGCTCATCAGGCTAACATATGCTGCCTTTTGGGAAATTAGCTATTTTGTATTCTATCCTAGAGTTAGATAAATTAGTACATAACCCAGTCCAACATATCCTACTGTTAGCCTAATAGACCTCTGAAGTTCGCCTACAAAAAAGCTGCCATCTTTGAGATCCGGTATCTGGCCATTTTTTCTATGGGAAAATAACATGGGGATTTTGCATTATCGCACCTGTTAAACTCTTGCAGGGATGAAAAAGTCTGAAATGCAGATGTTTTCCTGAACACACTTTTGTCCTCTGCCTTCGAGTGGATACTGTGATCTCCGGTACGTGAAGACGGCACACTTAGATATATGCTACCCCAGAGCTAACTTGCTAGCTAACTTAATGGCAAGTTGCATTGCACGTTAGCTCTGGGGTAGCAAAAATCAAAGTGTGCCGCCTTCACAAACCGGAGATCACAGTGTCTACTCGAAGGCAGACAAAAGTGTGTGACTTTATTTCTGCATTGTTGCACAGTTGGACTCACTCATTTGCACTATCACCATGACCACTATCACCATTGCACTATCACCATGACACTCTTTCACACAGAGCACCTTAGCTTACCTTACTATGCACATAGAATCACAGGCTCAGTCCCTGCCTCAGTCATTGCAAGCGCCTCTGATTGATTAATCACCACTATGTGGATACTGTTTTTAGAATTGATTTAGATTAAGTGTTAGTTAGTATAATTTGTATTTTAGTATATTTAGTATATTCTTTATCTTCTACTGTCCTTATTGCTTAGTTGTGTTTTTATATTATATACTTTAATTACTTTTTCTGCTGTTAAAGAATGTGTATGTGTTGTCTGTATGCTGCTGAGACCTTGAATTTCCCCTGGGGATCAATAAAGTATCTATCTATCTATCTATCTATCTATCTATCTATCTTTGGGAAAACGTCTGCATTTCCGATTTTGTCGTACCCGCGAGAGTTTAACAGGTGTGATAATTCAAGATCCCCATGTTATTTTCCCATAGGAAAAATCTCAAGATACCGGATCTCCTTATATGGGCAAAGATGGTAGCTTTTTTGTAGGCGAACTTCAGAGGTCTATTCAATTGAGGTGGGTGGGTCTAATTCCCATATGCTAAAGTTTTTTTTAAGGCTAATAGTGATTGTTTGAAAAGGTCTATTTTGTTTTATTGTAGTTTAACATTTTGCATCCCATAAAATTATTATGCTTGTTAATGAAGCTAATTTAAATACGTAATACCTTATGGGTTTAGCTCCCTCCTGACACATTAGGGCTCATGCTAGTCAGTAAACCAGTACTTGCTAGTGCATTCAGCACCCAGTCCAGGGTGTGCTTTGTGGTGGAAACACCAAAAGCTGAAGACAGGTAAAATTGAGTATCGTCCACATAGCAGTGATAATCAAATTCATGGGAGCGAATGGTCTCACCCAAGGAAGTGTGTAAATAGAGATAAGTAGGGGCCCTAATAATGATCCCTGAGGCACACCTGTGGTGAGGTCATGTGCCCTTTAAGGTAGGATTTAAACCAGTCAATGGCTTTTCTAGACATCCCAGTTCAGATAGTGTAGAAAGGAGAATGTCATGGTTAACAGTATCGAAGGCTGCAGATAAGTCTAGTAGAATGAATACTAATGACTTAGCAACTTAGATGAGGACTTAGCTACTCTCAATGCTTCGGTCACAGACAGAAAAGCAGTTTCAGTAGAATGACTCTTGAAAACAGACTGCATAGGGTCTAGCAGGTTGTTCTGATATAGTAAGTCCAAGACTTGCTTGAAGACCACTTTCTCCAAAAACTTTGACAAGAAAGGAAGAAGGGAGATAGGTCTGTAAAAACAGGAATGGTTTTAGAGGTGGTGGCAAATGATACATTTTCCATCTGTATCCTCCTTGACTGGTTTTTCACTAGTTTTACATTTGGCTATGGGTCAGTGTCACTACTGGTAGCATAAGCCAGTACCTGGAGCCTACAAACATTACACAGGTAGTCCAACTCCTCCAGAATGTGGCAGAAAGCATTGATACCATTGACTGTCCCCCCACACTCCCCTGACTTAAATCCGATTGAACACCTCTGGGACATTATATTTTGGTCCATCCAACACCGCCAGGTTGCACCACAGACTGTCAAGGAGCTCAGTGATGGCCATGTCCACATCTGGGAGCAGATCCCACAGGACACCATCCACCGTTTCATTAGGAGCATGCCCCGATGCCATCAAGCATGTTGGGGCCATACAAACTACTGAGTACCATCATGAGTTGCTGCGCTGAAATTCAAGCAAAATGGACATTTTTTCTACTTAGATTTTCGGGGGGTCTTTGAATTCAGTCCTCTGTGGATTGATCATTTTCATTCCCAAATAGCGAAGTGGCATCCTTTTGTTCCTAACATATTACCCAGTCCATATCAGTTTGAATCCTACCTCACAGGATGCTCGTTTAATGTATCATGGCTTGGACAGCTGTCCACACCTCACCATCCCACCACAGGGGTCCCCCAGGGCTCAGTACTGGGCCCCCTTCTCTTTGCTATCCACACTACTTCTTTGGGACAGATTATCCATTCGCACACCTTCTCATACCACTGCTATGCAGATGACACACAGCTTTATCTTTTCTTTCCACCTGATGACCCCTTGGTCTCAGCACGGACCTCGGATTGCCTCTCAGACATATCTACATGGATGAAGGCACACCACCTCCAGCTAAACCTCTCAAAAACCAAACTGCTGGTCCTCCCAGCTAAACCTACTGCTCCCACCTACTCGAATACCCTCATACAGGCATATATGCTACCCCCCGACTGTTGCGCTCTTCAGACAAACATCGTCTAGCTCTGCCACCGGTATGCTCAGGTCACCAATACCAACATTGGGCCAATGTGTGCTTGCTATCTGGGGAATCTCCTGGTTTGTTTTCTGTACTCGAAAAGAACATGCTCTCTTCAGTGTTTTGTGGACAAACTGCTTTGTGTATTCCGTGGGCAAAAGGCATTAGAAATTACAATGTTAAAGTTTCGTCATGAACTTCAACAATTGTTATCACAAAAGGCATTCTGTCCACAAAATGAGGCGGCATCACTTGGAGCGTCATATACTGAGCTCCATCCCAGGGCAACCATTGTGCTAGCTTAGCCACATGGCAGCCATTGTGCTATCTTAGCCACATGGCAGCCACTGTGCTAGCTTAGCCACATGGCAGCCATTGTGGGGTCAGCCCAGTGGTCCCACAGCCCTATGTTCCCAAATTTCTAGGTTAGGGTTAGGGTCTGGGAACAGCTTAGCCACTCTGATGTACTCATACTCGGTTATAGCAGACTGACATTGGCCTAATTACAAGCACCAAAAACAACCAAGTAATCAGTGGCACCTATGATAATGACTGCAAGTAGGACACTACTCCGGTTGGATAGTTTTTTCACCCCCTTATCTTATCACACAGAAAGATTGCATAAATATAAGCTAAACGAGACATTGCAGCTGAGCCCACCCTTAATTATATCCTTTGCCTCTCTGCGCAAGTTGTTGAATGCCTCACCACAGGCAAGGGACTAATAAAGGCTAACCGAGTCATTATGCTAGTTGTATCTCCCTACCTCCTCAATGCAAACATGGCAGGATGCTAAAAATGCTCAGGCTTTTGCAGCACACCATGTCCTGATTTTTAAAAAGATTTTGGAAGGGTTGTCCTTTTTCACTCGTAAGATAGCCCTTCAAGTTACCAAGTCAACTGATGCAACCTAAAGTCTTGCCAGACAGTTTTTTCCCTTCCCTCTCAGAAGCTTGTGGACTTTTTTGGAAAATGCTCACTACTCTTTTCCATCACAGTGTATAGACTATGTAACCATCGTCTGTGTCTACTGCTGCATTAATCAACACATCACGCATACAGTGATTTTCACAGTTCAGCTGATTGAATTTGGCTGGAGTTCTGTGCACTGATCTCTTGCCAGGGCAGGGCCAGATCAGGTCAAGCCCCAGAATCCTGATCTGATCCTCCTTCATCAGCTCCCTGCCCCCTCCTTCTCCACCTTACACCCCTCTAAGCTGCCCCTCTGCTCCCCTTGAGCCTCCTAAGTGACCCTGACAGCTGGATCTCTCATGCTACCATCATCTGGAGGATTCCACAAATCTCTCCAGCTTCAGGATGCGTGTACTGTATATGTGTGTGTGTGTGTGTGTGTTTGTGTCCGTACGTGTGTGTGTGTGTGTGTTTTCCTCACCTAATTAGGCTGTGCAGAGCATCCAGCTGGAGCATCCATGGCTCAGCAGCCAGGGGAGCCCCAGCTCAGCCCTCTCCTCCCAAGCACCCACCCACCCATCCTCCCTCTACTCCCTCTTCCCCTGCCTCCCCCACACCCCTCCACCCCCATATCCCATCCTCATCCTCCCGTGGCGGGCTCTTTATGAGGGATGACAGGGCTGAGAGCAGGAAGCCTCTGCCATTCTCTTTGTAGCGCCGTGCACTCCCTGTGCTGTGCCCGCCACCACGCATCTGCTCTGAAATGCTAATGCCAGTCCCATTAGAAACGTCAACCTGCCACAGATCTGTGTTCTTATTTATGATAATATATACACATGGAAATATCAAGCGTCAAATAGAATGAGAGAAATGCTTTAAAAGGGAGTTGGGCGGGGGGGGGGGGGGGATGAAAATTGAGAGAATGTCAGTGCATTTTGAATGATGGAAAAAAAGAAAATGGAACAAAACTGAGCATTGGGGTGGATTATCTAGAGAACTCACAGTTTAGCAATGCATCTCCAAGTCAAGGGGAAAAAAACAGTTTGGAGACAATTACGTCCAACTCTTTGAGCTTTCATGCAAACAAAAGAGATTAGCATACTTCCATCCTCTTCCATGACGACAACAACCCAGTCTTCTGCCAAGGTAAGGGGGCTTACTGCTACCACTAAACGTATTAACTTCATTACAACAAACCAGCTGCATATATACATATACATACCTCCCACGAAGACTTAAAATATCAACCCGGATTTAAGTCTACAAAGCCAGATAACGAGATGGACCCATAACTACTTAGCCATTTAATCTAGTGAGGCCTTGGAATACAAGTGCTGCATAAAATGAGGTCTGAAAATGAGGGTCTTGCGGATAATCTGATGTGGGTGGGTGCCGACGATCCCCCTGCATTTCCCCTCTGCAGAGAGTAGCAGTAATGAAACACCATAATCAAACCTGATCCTGAAAGGGAGGCTCTGCCTCTCTCGACCCTCTTCCAAAAGGGGGTGAAGAGAAGAGAAAGAGACAGGAAGAGGTAGAGAGAGTTAGAGAGGGGGGAGGAAGAGGCTTTTGGATCTGTGCTGGTGAATACTGAACAGGCGCCATATAAAAACATGGGTATTAATAAAAATAGACTCAAAGACACCTGTGTCCGAAAGGACCACCAATTGGCTGGAACACCTCATATCATTTCAGCCCATAGCTGTCAGCATTGAGTATTGAAAATAAGGGAGATTTCCCGGGTTTCTCGTCCAAAATACGGGAAAATTTCAACATTCACCTTTCTGTTGCTATCCATCTGCTTACAGCAAGAATTCAGAGTACAAAACTGCTGCACTAACTAAATGAGGTATGAAGCTAGGTCTAACAACATTTTTGGACAATGAGGGCCAGATGTACGTACATTTGCGAACGTAGCATTATCAGCGTCATGGACACACCGCAGATTGCAAACGCTGTCAGACCCAAGTTTCCGTCATATTTATCAATCGTTCAATCCTTAGTGTAAACTGCCCTTTCTCTGCTTTTCTCCGCCCATAAACGCAATTTACGAACGTCCACAACTGAATGGCAGCGCCTACATACAAGCGCAGTTGAATGAAGTTACAGTAACTGATGACAACATTAAAAAGAATCAAACGTTTAGCGATCATGAAATAATACCATACATGATAAGATGTAAACAAGCAGGGAGATAATGAAGATCAGTAGTTCTACTCAAACGACTTGTGCACGTAGGCTATGGAAGATTGGTCAAATCTAGCAAGTAGGAAAGTTTAAGTGAATGACGTGAAAATGAAAGTAAGACATTTCGAAAGGCCAACGAAAGTTGAGGTTGCTTTTGGTAGTAGGCTACAAATACTCTCACCACAAAAACTGGTGCTCTAAATAGCAATTCTGTTGTCTTTGAAAGGTTCTCTTATTGACGCATTGAACTGCAATTTGCATTAACACCTGCTTTTACAAGGCGGAAGTATTTAGGCGCAGAATAGACGTGCGCTTTCAGGAGCAGTCTTTGTACATACCGTGGAATAAATAATTAGGCGCTCTTTACTCTTCCCCTCCCATCTTTTTACGCTAAACTCCCACTTTCCCCTGGATCCTCCCATGAATGCATATGCATGACATGACAAACGCAATCTGCCACTTTCAGCTCCCGTGACAGGCAGTTTGCGCTTTTACATCATTGCGGCCTGTTTGTACATACCTCGCAATGATTTTACATGCACATTGCGAAACAAATACGCCAGAAGTGGGCGCAAAAGCATTAGTACATCTGGCCCAGTGTGTCATCCACTCCACAGCACTATGATAAAGCAGAAGAGCTTGATCAGCTGGAGACTTCGCTCACTGCCTTGCACAA
This sequence comes from Alosa sapidissima, assembly GCF_018492685.1. Classification (NCBI taxonomy): domain Eukaryota; kingdom Metazoa; phylum Chordata; class Actinopteri; order Clupeiformes; family Clupeidae; genus Alosa; species Alosa sapidissima. The sequence continues at coordinate 29,041,242 of NC_055973.1, forward strand.
CAGACAGACTGAGGAAGTCATTTGTCCCCAGGGCCATTGAACTGTTCAATGCTTCACTTAAGGGAAGAGGAGAGATAGACTTCTCTGCATAGTCTGTCTGCCTCTCCATGTTTGTGTTTGTGTACTGTCTATCCACTAGCCACTTTTTACCACTGTCTTACTGCTTCACTGTTTGCATGCTATATTAGCACATATGCACAACCCCTCCCTCCATCCAGCCGGATTATGACCACACTTATACCTATACTTAATATTTAATGCATTATAATCAATACGTGTATAATGGCTGTATTATTATGTCAACCCATTCTTGCACTGATATAGTTTTTCTATAGTTTTTTATATTACCATGACACTCACTCTCACAGAGCACCTTACCTTACTATGCACAGAGAATCACAGGCTCAGACCCTGCCTCAGTCATTCCAAGCGCCTCATGCTTAATCACCCCCTAAGCACACTATGTCTAATGTCCTTATTGCTTCCATCACTTTACTTACAGATTGGCGTCAAATTCTGCAACAACCACGGTGTTATCTTAAATAGGCTAACATCACTCTAAGGTTGCCTTCAAGCAAGCAATTTTTTTTTGAAAACCTCTGTTTCGTGGAAGGGCAAGATGGTAGCAACAGCACAACAGTACAGAGACTGACAGGTCTGGTGATAGGGCTAAATGACAGTATTAAAATATGGGATATTTTAAGTGAAATTTTGAAAATGGGAAGACAGCAGGGAAAAAATACGAGAAACCCAGAAAAAACAGGAGGGTTGACATGTATGTTTCAGCCATATAAGCTATGGGATGGTCACTTTCCTCTGTCCCAATGACCTGGTTTTTGTTATACCCACTGGGAAATAAGATGATGGAAGAGTTGATGGAACCTGGTTTTACAAAAGTCAGGTCTTGAAGGTTGTGCACACATCTGATGTCTGTGGTGAGTTACAGCAGAAGTGCTTCTGACATTGGACAAAGACATATGTATTTCACAGAACATGTTTTGAAAACAATAACATACCTACAGTTAGTGGCACAGCTAGAAGCTATGCTGGCATCACCCTGTGCTGGCTTGGTTGTTTTTGTGATCCCAACCTGCTACTAGAACAAAGCTGTAAACGAAACAGTGCCGTCAAACAGATCATCTGTAACGTTCACAGAATATGAATCATTCACAGCTCGACCACAATGACAGACACATCTTTCATCTCAAATGTGGGGCAAGGTATGAACGAGACATTTTCTCCCTTCTTTTATTCAGCATTTGCTCTATTTATACCCACCACCCACTGGTTTAATATATTCCCTTGTTTCTTGACTGAAAAGACAGGAAAGCTCAACACAATATGAAAGTTTAAAGCGCGGAGGTTACCATGACTACAGAGAAGTACTAATTGGATTAAATGTCTCCTTTTGCCGTGAGACAACAATCATGTTCAGACAATTTGCTCATTTTGCCTTGACACCCTCCCCTGTCATGCATAGAAATGTTATATTTAAAATTGTCAAAAATGTAAAATGTTTTGGTTAATGAACATGCTGCCTACATCGTTTTTACTACAAAAGCCATTATTTCCATCAAAGTCTTGCCGATTCAAGATAATTTGCAATTGTCACAAGCAGTGCAGCTGAGCCTTCAGTGTTTCAAGGGAAGGAATTGTCTAATTGAGGCAGCTTTTTGCACACTCTGGACTGTGTGATATTTAGTTGCATCCTCTAATGAAATCTCATGGTCTGTCTGGTACATTTTCACATGCTGCAAGAACTGTTGAAATCTATCAGTTGCAATATGGGCTACAGTCTGTGGTTCATTTGTCATCTGTTCTACTTCTGTGTATTTTAACACTGCCTGCCAATGTCCCGAAACATTGATTAAATAAGACAATCAATAGTACCTCTGTATTGTGCACTCTGAATGACACCTCTGTGAAGCTGTCATCTTCATTGGGAACATGCCACTAATGTCTACTAGTGCATTCAAATGGTATAATATGGTCTTTTTCTTTTCTGTTATACACCTTTCCAATCTGAAGTTTGTAAAACACTGAGCGGCTGTTCTGTAATGACTTCTAAACTAGTTACCAAACAGATAAGGATTTGCGAGTTTCTCCATACAATACAGCGGCCACTGCCACATCGTCTACCCATTCCATAGGGCTGAATAGCCTTGGGTAGCGAAGTACAATATTGCAGTCTGACCTCCTGATGGCAATTGTCGTTTTCCTCCCAAGTTAGCCTCTCTATCCTCTTCTGCCGTGTTATCCCAATGAAGCTAACTAGACGTAGCTAGCTGACCGGAAGTTTAAAGACAACGTGGAATTTAAAAAAATGGGCGGGGCTGAATAAGGTGAATAGATCTTTAATTATTGTTAGTGTGAAAATGTTGAAATAATGGAGCAAATTATAGCTAATTATAAATAAATGCATCCCTCTGGAGAGAGGTGAGAGGAAGCGTATAGTGGGCCGCAATTTCATTTGGATAATAATCTCCTCTCGCCCATTCTCTGAGGATTTCTGACAGGAGCTGAGGCTATAGGTTAGATTTAACCTTTAAATCTTTTTAATTCAGATGTGAAACAATGACACTCATCAAGCAAAGATGGTGTTGGCAGTGGACATGGAAGTAGCTCATGAAGCCTCCGTATCACAGGGCCGGTTTTGTACCGCCATCCAACACAAGCCCACCATTTTCTAAGACTGGACACTGGAGCGATGGCTAAATGACCGGAGGATGAATGGCCGCCCCCTCCCTACTCTGACCTTATGGCGTGTCGGAGTCCCAGTGTGGATGGCTGGTATGGAGTGGCAGCTGTGTGGAGCTGTCTGTCGGCGGCCCGCTCGCTCGCTCGCTCTCGCCATGCCAAACTGCCCTGCCTGGCACCGCATCCGCCCCCTCTTTCTGTCCCAGACTTCCATGCCCCACTGGCTTTGGAGTGCCAGTGGGGCACTCGTCCGCCTGTCGCCTTGTTCTCAGGCAGCTGCGTGTCATCAGCTGGAAATGTGTGTGTGTCTGTGTCTGTGTGTGTGTGTGTGTGTGTATGTGCATGTGTATGTGTATGCATGTGTGTGTGTGTGTGTGTGTGCGTGCGTGTGTGTGCATGTGTGTGTGTGTGTGTGTATGTGTATGCATGTGTGTGTGTGTATGTATGTGTGTGCGTGTGTATGTATGTGTGATGGGGGGGGGGCAGCTGTGGCGTGGCACTCGCTCAAGCTCTGGCATGAAACAAACGAGCGGGCCGATCTGCCGACATCCTCCCTTGACAGCTGGACACAAAGCGGAGTGTCACCATCCTGACAGCACCAGGAGAAGAAGACGACAATGACGACAACGCACGAGGAAGGATTTGGGAGGCAGGGCTGAGAGAGAGACGGCCTCGACTGCCGGATAACGCACAGCAGTCGGGAGAACGCGATAACGTGTATAATTATTATTCCTGAGGAATCGCTTGTGTTTTGCAAATGACACATAGCTGTTTTGTCAGCGTCGGGGGTTGAGAGGAGAGAAGAGGGTGCAGTGATTCTGATACTGCTGCTGCTGCAGGAGGCTGTTCTGGAGGGAGAGGCAGGCTGCCTGGCTCAGTAGAAGTCTGGGCATGTGGTGCCTCTACTCTGCCTTGAAACAGGGGTTGTGACCTGTGTGTTTGCCCGGCTGGATTTCCTGGATATTTCCTTCCTTTATTGAACTCCCCCCGCACTGCCGCCCCCCCCCCCACCCACACCATTCCCCGACCCCTTCCCGACTCCACCACCTGCCTCCCTGTATGTCTTGGTAAAAAGAAATCGCAGGGCATTGACCGGAGCTTTGAGCGAGCAAAGCGGAATTATATAACATACTTAAATTTCAGTCTTCTCATATCCCCATCCACTTCAATGAGAAAACTCATATCTCAGCGAACAAGGAGGCCTCTGTTCATGGCGAGTAATCCCTCTGCTTCCCTGTGCCGTAGTCTGGCTTGCCTCCACCACCTCTGCCCCGGGATGCCAAATCAAAGTGAAACAGCCGCCACCGGCATATGAGAAAGAGGGAGAGAGAAAAAAAGCCATCTGGTCATTCATGCAATTAGTCTGTAACTACTGTAGTGCAGTGGCCGTACAAACCATGCCCATTCCTGTAGAAAAAAAACATAACCCAATCACATGCCCACATGCAGGCCTTCTTTAAAAATCGGATAATAGTCAGAACGAACATTTCTAACTTAGCATTCAATAATGCTTGTAATGAATATTCAATAAGCATAATTTAAGAATCATTGGATTTGACATTTTGATAGGGATGGGGCCATGTTTAGTTCCAGAGCTTGACTGAGTGCTGGGCTGTGATTGGGAAGAGTAAGGGAGTCGCTTGAGCACCACGAGCCAATAAATGCTTTTTTAATGGCATCTTTTGTACTCCTTATTCTAACAACGTCAAACTCAACACTCGATTTAGGACTGGCATTCCTGAAATTAATAGGTAGATATATAATGACAGGACTGAATTAGCTTTCATTATCGTTCTTTTAAACTGTGCTTTTTTAATCTGTCGTAGACTAATTCATGTGCTAATTCGTATAAAAGCAAAAAAGAAAACCGTGTCATTTGCATTTTCAGTGTTTATTCATTTGTTTTTGTGAAGGGGTGAGTAAAAAAGGATATAAAATTGTCAGGTATTAAATGAGATTTCCTAATGGAAGGTCTGCAGAGTGAGACACTGAGGAGGTGTGTGTGTGGGGGGGGGGGGGGGGTAAAGTAAACAGAAAAGTGGGATAAAAACAGAGCGGGGGGGGGGGGGGGGCACCATTCTGTGGTAATCTTTCAGTTTAAGGCACCTGAATCTCAATCGTCATGTAGGGAGACATTAATTTTGGAGATGTGAGCCGCTCCGCCTGTGGAAAGCCGCAAGAACAAATTAGACTAAAAGCTTTGTACAACTGGAGCTCAAGGTGATGCGTAAGGAGGGGATTCCTCCCATCTAGACCTTTCTCTCTTTGCATCTCTTTAGTGTGGAAAAATCAAATCAAATATTAGAACATGGACACAAATTGCAAGAAGGAGAAAAAGAGCAAGAGAGTGTTAAGTGAAGAAGAGAGTGCAGGAGACAACGCTGACTCATCACGTCTCTGAATGCGTGTTGTGTGTACATGGTTTCTATGCAACGTCACGAAAACATGCGTGCGCAACTAAAAGGCAGAAAGCAGCATAGAGCAGCATAGAGCCGTGCTCTCCATGAAAAGAATAAAATGAGTTTTTGTGCTGAAAAATGCACCAATTCAAAATCACGATGGTTAGAGAATGTTCAATATGTTTAATATCACTAACGGAATGCATGTCTTCGCCAAAAATGACAAAATACGATGTTATATTAATAATGCAAATGAACGGCAAACTCTGAAATATAGTCTGAAATGAGATGTTATTAAGATTGAGAGGGGTAAAAAAAAAATTGTAGCTTACAGCAGCCGACTATTTAGGTTTAGTTTATAACGTTGTGGACGGCCACCAAGCGTCTTCTGCCCCACGGCTGCGCGCGCATCTAGTTTTGTTGGTAAACGGGAAACTCGTGTATACCATGGCACATGTAGCCCTGTGACATGTAGTTTTACTTAATAAGGTATTCAATAAGAATGGGTGACAGGTATTCAGTAGCAATATGAATAAGCTGCCATTTTTTGCTATAATAACATAACAAACTCCTGTCTCTTGCAGACGGTTTCATTAAGCTTTGCTCCTTGTTTATGGGTGTTGTTGTTTTTGTTTATGTCTTCCTGTCACATATGAATTGTGTGCTTATCGGTGTGCTTAATGATGTGCATCATGAACCCTAAGGGAGGCGTGGAAGAAATCAGAGAGTGGCAACTTTTATACATCATTATTGGGATGGATTTGCATTATTGATCACTGGGGTGTCTGCTAAAGACACGGGCAATGAGGCAGTAAAGAAAGATAAACATTTAGGACAACAGCTCCAATCCATCAGCAACATACTACTGGAGCCATGTGTGCATGGGAGGCTTGTACAATGGAGGCGGACATACTGTAAACTAGGCAACCTGATGCTCAGAGACCTACTGGGATCAAGAGTGAAGAATTGCGTGGGAGTTGGAAGAAATGTCTATCTCAAGCTCAAGGGCTTTACGTCAAGCTTTACGCCAAGTCATTCAGAGAATGAAACGAAATTCATTTCAGAAGGCCAAAGCATTTCATATTTCATTGATTCATTGATTCGTTGTTGAATTGGGAGGAAAGCTGTGAGTGAGAGCTTATTAAGTCATTCTACGAAAAGCCTTTCTGTAGATTCATTCATTCATTCATTCATTCATTTATTCATTCATCCTTCCATCCTTCCATCCATCTATCCATTCACTGCATAAGGACTAGGAGACTAGATGTGAGAGGAAGGGCCTGTAGTGAACGGGGGGCTAATATGTCAGTCAAAGTTCAGGTCCTATGGTTTCATGCCTTAAGGGCTGAACACAGAGTAAAGCTATCAGCTAAAGACTAGCAGGAAGAGAGGAACAGTGAGAGATGGATAGAATGAGTGATAGAGAGAAGAAAAAAAGAGGAAAAGATTCACCTCGCATTCCCCCCGACAGACGTGTGTCTCCAGCAGCTTTACATGCGCCCTCTTCCTGCCCTCATCCCCTCTTCCTGCCCTCATCAATTTCTCACATTTGGGGGAGGCGGTTGGAAGAGGGAGAGAAGACAGTGGTGGGTGGAGGAGGAGGAAGAGGAGGAGGAAGGGGGGGGGGGGTGCACAGTCAGACCCCTCGCTGAGATGACAGATTTGCCTCTTCCACGTGGCTTAGGATGCACTTAAACCATTACGGCGCTGTTGATCCTCAAAAAAGCCTCGCTGTCAGACACAGTCAGAGGGCATCACCGCTGCCGTTCCACACCACGCACTGTTCACCTCCAGTGGAGCACAGCAAATGAAAGAGAGAAAAGGAGGTTTGCATTAAAAGACGTTGAGGGATGAGAAGAGAGAGGGAGAGAGCGAGAGAGGAGAGGGAGGGAAATGTTGAGCAGTGGAGGCTGTTGTTTTAATAGACACGTTTAAGCTCTGCTGGGTTCATCGGCAGGCTTATGGAGAGCTGGGAGTGGGCAAAGGGCCATGCGTTTTTTTTCCCTCTCTATCTCTTTCTCTCGATGTGTCAGTGTGAGGCGGTCAGTGTTTTGTGGGAAGTGCAAAGTTCCTCCCAGGCCAGGCGGCAGGATAGGAGAGGGGGGGGGGGGGGTATGAAGAGCTGTGACAAACTCAGAGGAGGCAATTAATCTGCCGCGGGCTGATGAGGTGGGATCACGTCTGCTGGGGACCTAATTAAAACACATGGCAAAGCTGTGGTCTGGATTCAATGTGATATATACACATACACACACACACATGCGTACACACACACACACACACATATACTGTCGCACACACACACACACACACACACACACCCAGACACATGCATCTACACACACAGCCACATGCATATGAATGCATACATGTATGCACACGTGCACATGTGAACACAAACAGAAAGACTGATCACAACAGGAACACATATCCCTGATTCAAGTATAAGACATCGTAAAGGGAACAAACACGATGACACTCTCAGTGAGAGGCGCTTAAAAGGTCATCTCATTCAGAGATGAATAGAGGAAGGCAAAGAAGAAGACTCAATCAGACACTTATTCACTTACCCCTCCACTACCTCGCTCTTTAATGGCGTAGTCATTTACAGGTGTGACCAAGCTCAGGCACTAGGCTCCATTACACACTTGTTATATGGCAAGGCCGCTTGTTAGGAGATTTAATTAGCATAATCCCTGCACAAGATAGAGATACCGTACCCAAGTGAGTACTGACACCAGCTGGGCTAGGCTGAAGCTGTTTTGACGACGTTATTAACATCTGCTTTTCTTTTAATTAAGGCATTCTTCTCTGTCAAGGTGCATTCGCGCACTTTGAGCAAGTGAAACATTGCCATTGTTTTTTTTCTCTGTTGACACGTGTGCAGTGTTTGTAGTGTGTGCAGTTTTTAAGATCCTGTTCTTCCTCTTCCTGATCCTGCTCTTCTTCTCTGTCTGCCCCTTCTGTCTCTGTCATTAGCATATATGCTGAGGAGTAGTGACACTTTGTGTTTAGAGAGCAGTTTCACATGATGGTTGGTTACGGTGCACCTAACACTGGGGTCCCATCTTGCACCTTCTTTTGTCAGTGTAGTTGTTTTGTCCTTTTCTCAGTTTTTTTCTTTTCTCTCACACACAGACCCCACCCCACTCAGACAATACGGACAATACCACCCCCTCCCCCAGCTCCCCCCCCCACTCCCCCACTTTCCTTATTCTTTCCTTATTCGTATTCGTGGCTTGGACAGCTATCTGCACCTCACTATCTCACCACAGGGCGCAGTGCTGAGCCCCCTTCTCTTTGCTATCTACACCACCTCTTTGGGACAGATTATCTGCTCGCATGGCTTCTCATACCACTGCTATGCAGACGACACACAGCTCTATCTGTCTTTTCTACCTGATGACCCCTTGGTCTTAGTACAGATCTCGGATTGCCTTTCAGACATATTTACATGGATGAAGGCACATCGCCTCCAGCTAAACCTCTTAAAAACTGAACTGCTGGTCCTCCCAGCTTAATAATAATAATAATAATAATAACAATAATAATAATAAGCTTTATTTGTATAGCACCTTTCATACACAGAATGCAGCTCAAAGTGCTTTACATTTGGAGCATGTAACACAATAATAGTGTTACATGCTCCAACTGTAACCTACCATACACCATAACATCAACATTAAATTTAACTCCCTGCCTGTTTTTACCTACCAGGGCTGCAAGAAATTTAGAAGTTGTTCTCGACAACCAACTAACCTTCTCCGATCATGTTGCCTCGGTCCCACGGTTATGCCATTTCGCACTTTACAACATACGGAAAATCAGGACTTACTTGACTCGCCACCCAACTCCTGGTTCAGGCAATAGTCATCTCACGATTTGACTACTGCAATGCCCTCCTGACAGGTCTCCCAGTCTGCACAGTGAAACCCCTTCAGATGATCCAGAACGCGGCGGCACGCCTGGTCTACAACCAACCCAAAAGGGCACATGTTACTCTACAAAGTAGTCTCCGGTTCTCCCACCTACTTGAATGCCCTCATACAGACATACGCTACCTCCAGACTGTTACGCTCCTCAGACAAACAATGTCTAGCTCTACCACCGGTACGCTCAGGCCAATCCAAACTTTTCTCATCTGTTGTTCCTCGTTGGTGGAACGCACTGCCAGTTTCTACAAGGGCAGGGACATCCCTCTCCATCTTCAAAAAACTCCTGAAGACCCAGCTCTTTAGAGAACATCTCCTCTCATAGCACCACTTACAACTAGTCTTGCTGATCCTAGCACTTACCACCTGTCTAGAACTGACACTCAACTGTTTAAAATCAGTACTCACTGATGCACTTATTCTTCCTGTACTCTGCCTTTTTTAAATTGAATAAAATATAATTGTTGAGAGAATTGCTTTAAAACTTAAGCTGTTTACCATGTTGTTAGTCGCTTTGGTTAAAAATGCATCAGCAAAATGTAATGTAATGTATTCTATGACAAACCACCCACCTTCTCTCCCACTCTGTCTCTCTTTTCTCTCTGTTTCTGCTTTCTCCTGCTCCTGCTCCTCCTCCTCCTCCTTCACCACCACCACCTCCTCCTCCTCCTCCTCCTGCTCCTCCTCCTCCTGCTCCTGCTCTTCCTACTGCTCCTCCTCCTCCTCCTCCTCCTCCTTCACCACCACCACCTCCTCCTCCTCCTCCTCCTGCTCCTCCTCCTCCTGCTCCTGCTCTTCCTACTGCTCCTCCTCCTCCTGCTCCTCGTCGTCCACCTCAGCAGCCAGCACCAGCGCACTCCTCTCTCTGCAGAGCTGATGAAGTCCTCGGCAGGATTTACTGCCTGGATGCTGTGTGGCTGTGTGGTAGCTTGACATTTATGCGTCGCTTTGCTTGATCAAACAGGCGTGTAAGCAGCTCCGTGAGGCCATCAGTCATGAGCGGGGCACATGTTAGCCAGAGCGTCAGCCCAGAGATGAAGGCAGTCAGTCGCAGGACAGACACGGGGGCTCCAGGAGAAACAGGACACCAGCACACATGGGCCTGGAGAAGCAGCACCACACAACCAACCCAACAAAGACTACGGCCGCTTCTGCCCATGGCTGTGACTGTGTCTTTGTCATGCTCTTTCTCTCTTTCTTTTTCAGCTTCACCACTGAATTGCTATTCAAATTGTTTACATATCTATTATTAAACGGTATGTGCTTCTCTTGATATGCAAATCTATACACATTCCCTGGATGTAACTTGCACACATACAATTAAAACCCTATACACATTTCCCCTAGGTAATACTTTGCATGAATCCTCCATCATTATGAAGACGTCAACATACAGTATAATGGCTGATGGCTGATAACATACCCCAGTACCTGTGAAAAGTGTTCATGTTCACTTATATCATAGTGCAAAGCAATAATTAGTTACAAGAGTCCCCATAATGTAACATACCATAGCAGTCTTATTATGTGTTAAGGTGTTATAACATATGTTATTACATAATATTTTAAATGATATTTTGAGAACAGCACACAGGCCCATTTTCTAGAGCATGGTTAGAGAGCACAAGTGATTCTAACTTGCAGACTCTCCCGATGCATGCTGAGACAGTTGTGGTGATACTTGCAGCCCTGAGGGGAGAACTGGAAGCTGTACACTGCACAGTGTATTTCTCTTTATCTCTTGCAATATATCTCTCTTAATCTCTCGCTCTCAACACAACAAACTTTCTCTCTCTCTCTTCCTCCCTCTCTTAGTCTTTCTGCCTCCACCCCCTGCAGCAAGTGTTCATCCTCACATAGCTTGTCATCCTATCCTTTGTGAGGAGCATCGTCTCCTCTGGAGTCTCTGATCTTCTCAGAGCCTCAGGTGAACCACTTGATGTCATACACAAATTACAAACTACCTTGAGTGTCTGATCCCTGTTGTTGACAGATCAAACATCTTCTAAATATCAGCTTTGATGATCACTTTAATACTTAATTAGGCTGCACCACGTCTTACATTGTTGTGTAGTCTTGTTATTTTAAGAACAGCAGGTTGTTTTGTGCAACATGTAGCACAGCATGTCACAGACACATCATCAATACGTATACACTGACTTTTTCGATACTAGCTTGATGGTAGCCATGTTTGTTTGTTCACTGAAATACTAACCTGCAGTGGTTAAAGGGAAGCAGCATGCACACTCTTGTAAGGACATTGGTTTCAAGCTGGAGTAGTACTAGTAGTACTACTAGTTGCACGTGTTTGATGTTCAGACCTTTTGAAAAAAATAAATAAAAACAGAGCTTCAACTTATGGTGTAAGTAACTTGTGGAGTGACTGGTGCAGTGTTTTTATGACCTGTTGTAGACAGTGAGAGGGATGGCTGGGTCAAGGCACCTTCCTGATGGGGTCCTGGCCGCATGGCTAAAGAATGCCAATTAGTAGGGTCTCTCTTTATCTCTCTCTCTCTCTCTCTGTCTGTCTCTCTCTCTTTTCTTCTCTCTCTCTCTGTCTGTCTCTCTCTCTCTTTTCTTCTCTCTCTCTCTCTCTCTTTCTTTTCTTCTCTCTCTCTCTCTTCTACACTAACACATGCACAGGCACTCAGCTAACCAGTCAATATTTACTGTTTGGGCAGAAATGCATCATTCAACACCATCTGTTCCAGGCCTGTGTGCTCAGGGGTAGAAAAGTTAATGACGCTTCTAATGTGCACCTCTCTAATGGGTATAATCAATTAATATCACTTCCATATTGAATTCACGCTCCTCTCTGGTTACAGGATGCAAGAATCAAAGTGTGTGTTTGTGCGTGTGTGTGTGTGTTTGTGTGTGTACATGAGTGTATTTGTGTGTGTGTACTGTAGTGTATGCATTGTGTTTGCATGCATTGAGTGTATTTTCATAATTAGTAAGTTCTGATGTATACTAAAGTGATTGAGATGCATTAGGACTGTTTCCTGGTTGGTTTCCGGATATGCTGTCTCGTCAGTATATATTGTACATACTAATGATAATGGAAGAGATTGATTTAGCATATGAATAATTAAAGAGCCTGGCTTTATTGGCACAGACACTATATATAACGTGCCGATACTAAAACCGGATCCTTGTCCGTTCAGCTCTGTTTGTAATTGTGAGTCAAGTGTGTTCATATCATGCCAGGCGTGCCTTGTCATTCATAGCTCGTCGGTGGCCATTAATACAGACAAGGCATTCAGTGACGTCAGGTTACGCGAAGGTCATTTTATGTGCCATCTGTCCACGGCTGATTTGACTCTTGTGAAAGCGGCTTGTCTGAGAGTGCTCAGCATTTAATGCTGTCACAGACCCAGCGCTTCGCTGACGCCGAGCACAAAAGCGAACAGAAGGACGCGTCTTGCACCATGTCTGGCAGACGGAGCTCTTTGAGCAGTCTCCACTGTTGCTTCACTTATCAGTCAAATCGTACCAGCAGTCCGTGTCCACAGAGAGACTAGGCGGTGGGGGGTAGTTGAGGGGGTTGGGGGGGGGGGTCGCAGGCTCCATCTTGTGTCTCCCTGCTACTCCAGATTGTGAGTTCCAGTGCATGTGTGTGGCGTTCGTGCGTGTGTGAGGAACCTTGCTGGGGCCGCTTGGCCGTGACATTCCAAATTCCTCGACCGGCTCACAGCGGCTGCGCCATACCACATAATGAGCGGAAAGAATCTCACAACATACCTGCCTCTACACAGACAGCAAGCAAACATATTAGCACGCTAACCCTTTCCTGCCTCCATCTCAGAATATGAAACCTTTTTCTTGCCGTGTTTCAGTTGAGATGATGAGGTGACGGAGAAATGTTCAAATAACCTGAGAGGTGTGTGACCCAAAGGCAATTACCCGTGAAGACACGGCTAGCGGTCTATAACGAGGCCAGGCGTTCACTGCTGCGCTGTGGCTGCACGCTCATTGTTGTGCAGCCAAATAGGGCCTTCAGGAGCACACGTACAAATGTATTTATTTGACAAATGGAATGGGGTGTGGCAATGGTGGGCCAATATCATGTAGTACACCACTGGGGGCAAGTGACCTTGAGCACAGCAAACATGAACGGGGAAACACACGGGGAGACACACACACACACACACACACACACACACACACACACACACACACACACACACGCGCGCTCAGACTGCCAAACGATCCATTGTGGGCTGTTGATCTCCGCCTGTGGCTGAGGTTTCCTCCATTCTCCTGAGCCGGTGGTCCGTGGACCCTCCTGGGTGATGGATGGCTGCGGGTGCAGGATGGATATGGCCCCGTCCTGCCCGCCCGCTTTATGGCATTTCATCCCCGGTCAGCGACTCATCCGTCATTCTCGTGAGCGAGCTGTCCTGGTGCTGGGGGCCAGCTGTGTTCTTTAGAAATGCACACGTGTGGTCAGAAGCTCACACGTACTCAAAACACACAATTCCCACTCACACACACATATAGTAAACAGATTTAATAGATTTAAATACAAGTCTTGCACTGATATAAACTCTTAATACTCTTAGCATTTACCCTACACCCTCTCTCTCTCCTTCTCTCTCTCTCTCTCTTTGTCTCTCTTCTTGTGAACGAGAGCTTGTGTCATAGGCTTAAATGTCATATCAATCTCGTTGGCCACTCAACATCTTTGGTGAGTCCTCTGCATATGTGAGTCATGAAGGCTTAAAGCTATTTTTTAATTGTAACAGGGCTGTTTAGTGAAGTTAACAAATTCTCAGATTTGAACCTTACTAAACTCTTTAATCTCTATTGTACAGAATAGCATAGTGTTAGAATGGTGTTTCTGGAATTCAGAAAAAAAATTAGAAGGCACATTTCTGCATGGGATTTAAACAGAATTCCTTTAAAAGAATGTCACCAATGTTCACCTATTAATACTGAACACCATGCCATGAGTCACACCAGGCGTATATCTACAGCAATAGGAAATGTAACAGATATACAAGAAACACTTTGTCTCAGTCTCAATTGCTTACTAACGTGGTTAACGTACATTCAGTTTAGAACAGAATATTGACGTTATGTTATTAATGCTCAATCCTAGCCTACTGAATATTATATTTCTCAATCTTTTAATAGAAGCCATATGTTGTAACATTATGGCCTGAAGAGTTTATGCAATTCTGTGACTGAAATAACTGATGTGGCCAAATTTTACCAGCTTATTGCACACACTGGTCGTAAGTTTCCCACCCATAATTTGATCATGTCATTCTTTTTCTAGCTATGAGGGTCTAAGCATCTCCTGGCCTATCAAGAGGCTGTGGCAGAAGCATTTTGTGAAGGCACTGGCCTCCCCTTGCTGTCGCTCCTCCGTAAGCTTGTTTTTTTTTGCTATCTGCCTCTCATATCTGACCTACTCTCACTGGCTTCACTTATAGCGAGGACAACTCATGACTAAGATCTGCATCTGGCTGAAACAAGGAAGAACAATACAATCCTTGCTCCAAAACAAAGAAGTAATCATTCATAGTTATGTTTGAGAATGAGCAAGATGTTATCGGCGTCTGGAAAGTATTAACTCCAACCTCTGCTAACTAAGATTTGGGCTTTGGTTTTCAGGATGGTTTTCAGATAGCTTTGGTTATATTATCATCATACATTCAGTTAACATTGACAGTGCATTAAGTTATAAAAATTCACAAGCTTGTAACAATAAAACTAGTTTATAACGTTCACCTACAGTGGACCTCAACAGAGGCTACGTTTATACGGTGACGATGAAAAGAGAAGACGCAGAAGTGGCGTCTCGTCTTGGCGGTACGTCACGCGCAGACATTCTAATTTTACAGTTTAGCCAGAGAGGTAATCAAGGATCTTTGGTTTAGCCGTTTAGACGGAGACGCAACCCGGGTCGTCTTCAAAACTCTACACTCTGGAAGGAGTCTTCAGATTTTTGCGTCTTCAAGCCCTGATGGCGGGATCGCCGTGTAAACGAAAGGCACATATGATAAAATATTTTGTCGTCTTCCTTCGCAATCGTTCTCGTATAAACGGCCCCTTATTTTGAAGGATTCGTCACTTGTCATGATCATTAACATTATGGTATTGTCACTCCTTGTAGATACAGCTTTCGGTTGGATCCTCATACTATAACATACAACTTACAACCTGCGAGAGCCTCAAGTCTGGAGGGGCAGGGGAGGGTGCTTTTGAATTTGGACCACAGTTCTTATTTTAAACATTAGCTGTCGTTGACACATAGTTCCTATACGATAGTTCACTATTGGGTGTTAGATCACTGAGGAGAATTGAAGCCACACAATCAAATCCATTAAATGCATTTACTGAAGACCCTTCACTCTTTGGTCATTTCTGCTTTTCAAAATAACTCAACAACTCCCTTCCTCCTCCCCTTCAAACACATCCTAGATCAAGTGCGAGGAAACCACAACAACAACAACAGGAAAAGAACAAAAGAGTCCGAATAGATAAAGAGATATGTTTCTGCCAAACTTCAATAGCTAAAAGAAACAGCACACAGGCACACAGGTCATCGGTTCATTTCCATTTTGTCTGTAGCCTTCATGGGGATGCACTTTTTGGAATGGACACTCCATTATACATGATAATGATGCATGAAGACTAGGGGTGTAACGGTACACAGAAGTCACGGTTCGGTTCATACCTCGGTTCGGACATCACGGTTCGGTACGAGTTCGGTACAATGGAGGGAAAAGCAAAACAAAAATGCAGAAAGCATTTTTTTTTGTACATTTCTCAGGCTGTACCACCTAGTGTCATACAGTCTCTTCCCTGAGCTATCTGCAACAGCCTGAAGTGTGTAAGATGTAGGCTAAACAGTACAATAAGTACCCAGACTCCATCTGTAACTTGTAAACAAAATAAAACAATCAGCTATAAAACTGAATATAGGCCTACAGCATCTCTTATTTCTGAAATTACATAGAAAAATTATTTTTAAAAATCCACTTAAGCAAGACCTTCAACATCTGTGTTAAGTTGTATATGGAAGGGTCTACAATTTGCCTCAATATTTTTCATTGTGTGTAAAGTAATAATCTAGCCTACTAACTGTGAAAATATCACACTATTTTGCCTTTTTAAAAAAAAACGAAATTGCTCCTTTCATTTCATAAACAGACTACAACTAGAAGTCACGTGACTTTGCCCTTTGACATTAACTCACTGTAGCATGGTTTGTTTATTAGCCTGGTTAGCGTTGTCACTTTACTGTCTATGCACTTAACACTACCAGCTCCTCATGTGAGAAGTTACAAGTTACCCCAACAGGTAATTACCACGCGATTTACATAGCTTTCTGTCATTACGAAATCGTTTAATTTAAGCCATAGGTTTTGGCCCTATTTGTATATGTATCCAAAGGCTGCTGAAGCGCAGGGGAAGTTTTTTACCCCTCGTTTCAGTGATTGGTAGCCTACATCATCTGGGTGATGGCTTAAAATATGTGTAGCATTTTTTCCACTCACATACCCAACAACTGCTGAACAACGCCGACACAGTTTCATCTTATCCACCACTCTTTCGCCTGTACTAACTGTAACTGAAGTTCTAAACTTGCGATCTTAAAGAGACCAGCGGATCCTCTAACTCTTGTGGGTCGCCACCACTCGCTTAGTGCTGCTATCTCTGACTGACTGACTTGACCGACGACCTGACAAAAAAAGAACATAGGCGCCAATCAGAGCTTCAGAGCTAAGGCGAGGCTACAGATTAGAGTTAGGTATCGCTAAAGAACTACCGTAACTCTCGCTACTTAACAGTAATTGCGCATGACATTAATTAATCCGCACACGAGTTTTATGTATTTTTATACCGTGTATTCTCCGTGTAAATTCATGCACCGAACCGTGACGCCCGTACCGTTTCGGTTCAATACGAGTGCATGAACCGTTACACCCCTTATGAAGACCCTTCAAAGGTGTGCTGTATGAAATACTCAGTCTCCCAAATCTTTTCCCCTCCACTTTTCTAATTTTAAGGGTCAGTAAGGTCACACCATGAGACTCGGATTACTCACACTCTTCCTGCCCAGTTTATTGGCTCATCTTCTCTATCTATCTAAATCACTTTTTATCCCAGACCCCCACCGCATGCTGCCTAGCCCTGTTCACTCACTTTCTCTTCCCTCTTCACTCACTCATTCACTCTCTTATCCGATTTTATTACAGAAAGGGACCAGCATTCTCCAACTCATTCCACTCCCCTCCTTCTTTTCTCTGGTCGAGCACAAATCATTGGCAGACAGCATTCATCAATGGCCAATGAGGTTAGCCAGGTATCTCTGTCCCCACACAATTGCAGGGGCCTTGGAATTCAAGATGAAGCAATCAATCACCAACACCCTGATGTGAGCAATACCCACAATAAAGGAACATTGACAAGACAAAAGATAAAATACAACCCGACTTGAAAAAGTAATTTACATCTTTAATGAATTATCTCTATCTCACGCACACACACACACACACACACACACACACAAAAACATACAAGAGAATGGTTAATGATAGGATCACTGACACACAGATGCAGGAGGAGGCTCATGTACGTGTGATATATGGCGATGCAATTAGGGTCCCTGCGGCCTGTATGACAATAAGATGTAAATGAGTCGGGCGACATGTCTCGGCTGACCACAGAGGCGCCCGCTCTCATCCAGGCATTTGTTTTCCGCCCCACTCATCTCGCTAATGCATTATCGTCATTTCCGAATTGATTTCCACTCGGTCTGAGAGGAAATGACAAGGACCACGGCCGCGATGGGCTTTTAACCGCTTTTGACATTACACTTAATTGACAATGAACGTGCGCTTCCTCTGGCTTGCGAGAGTCGACCTGACATCTTAAGTCGTTCCTCCTCAATGGGCCTTTAATTGAAAAAGCGGGCGGATTATGAGCACAATCTGACCAATCACGCCCCCTCGTCCACCTCTATATTCTCTCCGTCTCTCTTTCCTGCGTCCTCTTTTCTTTTCTCGCTTTCTTTTCTTTCTTTAGGAGCTCCCTGGAGGTTCCCTCGCTCCGCTGAATCCTTTGCTTTAACCCTTGACCCGCGGCCCTGCGGCATCAGCGGTCTCGGCACACTCCCGCCCTACCTCACGGCCACGAGACCTCAGCGTGACCAAGGACGCATGGGCAAGCTCAGACTGTGGTCTGCTCCTTTGTCTGAGCGTGTGTATGTGTGTGTGTGTGTGTGTGTATGGGCACAGTGGGGGAAAAAGAAAGAATTTTGAAATAGAATGAAGAGCAGAGCATGTCTAAAGTCTCTTCGCATTTGTGTAGGCAGGCACACAGGAATGAATGCATATGAATGGGAACTGAATGAAAATATGCAGAATATCAAAGCCTGCCACATTATTTACTCAAATTAGAACCTTCTCTCTGTCTGTGTGTGTGTGTGTGTGTGTGTGTGTGTGTGTGTGTGTGTGTGTGTGTGTGTGTGTGTGTGTGTGAAAGAGAGAGAGAGTGTGTGTGTGTGTGTGAGGAAAGCCATGACTGCTAAACCACTCAGTGTTTCCAATTATACTTCTTGACTAAGACAATATCCCCCTTTTCCCACTGCTTTAGTGGCCAGTGGCTACACTTTACCAGCTTTCTGCACAGTCACGTTTTTTTCCCCCGTGGAGGCAATAGCTCCCACTGACAGTGATGAAGACTGGGCTCTGTGCAAAGTGACATGCATCTGGGATTTCAGCGGGCCCACCCCATTTGTTATTTCACTTGTCAATCATTCAAATTCTCATCGATCAGTGGAGCAGAGTGGAAGTGGGGCGGGATGAGTTCTCCCAGCCTGCCAGGGGGTGAAGGATAATAACAACACATCAGCACTAATGTCTCCGTGGTGTGTTTCCTCTCTCCTCCTTCTGGTCTGTGTGTCCGGCTGACAAACAGCTCTCAGCTGCCACAAACACACCACTGATAGAGCCTTTCTCTCTCTCTCTCTCTCTCTCTCTCTCTCTCTCTCTCTCTCTTTCTCTCTCTCTCTCTCTCTCTCTGCCCCTCTCTTTCTCTCTGTCTCACACTGCACTGCTGACTTTGTCCTCTCCGGTGGCTTCAAAACAGGGAGAGGGAGAGAAAAATGGTATTGATTCATGGCCCCTATTAAGCTGGCTCCCTCTTGAGACAGGATTGACTTGGAGGAGTTCTCTCTCTCCCTCTCTCTCTCTCTCTTTCTCTCTCTCTCTCTCTCTCTCTCTCTCTCTCTCTCCCTCTCTCTCTCTCCCTCTCTCTCTCCCTCACTCTCTCCCTCTCTTTCTTTTATTCGGTCTGCTTTCTTTTCTTTCTTTTTCTGAATTTCAGAAATTCGCTCCTACTCAAGTAGACAAAAAACTCAGAACATCACGTAAAGAGCCTAAAACAACATGCTGAGAAACGCTATGTAAAAAAGTCAGAACATCACGTAAAGAGCCTAAAACAACATGCTGAGAAACGCTATGTAAAAAACTCAGAACATCACGTAAAGAGCCTAAAACAACATGCTGAGAAACGCTATGTAAAAAAGTCAGAACATCACGTAAAGAGCCTAAAACAACATGCTGAGAAACGCTATGTAAAAAACTCAGAACATCACGTAAAGAGCCTAAAACAACATGCTGAGAAACGCTATGTAAAAAAGTCAGAACATCACGTAAAGAGCCTAAAACAACATGCTGAGAAACGCTATGTAAAAAAACTCCAAAACAAATAGCTTTGTCTTGTCCTTTTCCGATTAGAGAACACTGCAGGGAGTAAAGAGTGAAGCCAGATTATTTTTTTTTTCCCAGCCTCAGCTCCATGCCATCCCCGGTGGAGAAGTCATGTTTTGGAAGCCATCTCAAACTCTGTCCGCTGTGCTGTGGTGACTGGCAGGTATGAGATTTCCACGGAAACGTTAGTCGAGGCCGAGAGGAGAAAAAAGAACTAGCAAATTTAAAACAAAAGTCAGATATATGGGGGGATGATGGGATACTGGTGGTTCTCCAGTGCCATTTGAGGCTCAGGCAGTGAGACTGCTTAGAGACGAGTGGAGAGAGAGTGTCTCCTGGCAAGCATATGGGAGACAGTCTCCTGGCAAGCATATGGGAGACAGAGGGATGGATAGAGAGAGGGAGAGATGAAAAGAGAGAGAGAGAGAGAGAGGGATGGAGTGAGGAGTGGTGCCAGCGTGGATCACTTCACCCTTCATCATTAATCACCGCGTTCTTCCTCACTTGCTCCCGCTCAGCAGACGGCAGGTCTCTAATGCAGATGTAACACTTCATATTTAAACACGCTCTGCTCCCCTGACTGATGAAATGGTGTTGCGCTCTCTTTTCCTCTCTCTCTCTCTCTCTCCTTTCCTCTCTCCCTGTCTCACTCACTCTCTATCTCTTTCCATCCACTGACATCAGATGGAGAGCTGGGAATGAGTTTATAACAAAGAGCAGGAGGGATGAAGTGAGAGAATGTTAAAAAAAAAAAGAAAAGACAGAGCCGTGCACAAAAAGGGAAATGCACAGAAAAAAGTGTGACAAAGGAATTTATAGATGCAGACAGAAAGAGTGGAATAAAGAAAGTGACGGAGATATTATGAATCTCATTATCATGCTGTATGCACCTCAACTCTCTATCAACTTTAGGTTATGATTTCTTATTCTTTGTATTCAATAACTGATTTGACAATGTCCTATTTGTCATGTCAATGAAACACTTAAAAAAATATATGAATATGAGAGAGAGAGAGAGAGAGATACCCCCCCCCCCCCCCACACACACACACACACAAAAGCTCCAGCACAGAGCTCTGCTGGCATGGCCTCTGCCTTCCCAGGCTCTGTGTGATCCTCCCAGCAGCCCCAGTAGCCTGCACTGCCTGTGAGGAGAGGAGAGGAAAGAAGAGAAGAGGAGAAGAGAGAAGAGGAGAAGAGAGGAGAAGAGAGGAGAGGAGAGAAGAGGAGAGGAGAGGAGAGGAGAGGAGAGGAGAGGAGAGGAGAGAGAAGAGAGAAGAGGAGAAGAGAGGAGAGGAGAGAAGAGGAGAGGAGAGGAGAGGAGAGGAGAGGAGAGGAGAGGAGAGAAGAGGAGAAGAGAGGAGAGGAGAGGAGAGAAGAGGAGAAGAGAGGTGAGGAGAGGAGAGGAGAGAAGAGGAGAGGAGAGGAGAGGAGAGGAGAGGAGAGGAGAGAAGAGGAGAAGAGAGGAGAGGAGAGGAGAGAAGAGGAGAAGAGAGGTGAGGAGTGGAGGGAAGAGGAGAGCAGAAGAGAGGAGAGGAGAGAAGAGGAGAGGAGAGGAGTAGAGAGGAGAGGAGAGAAGAGGTGAGGAGAGGTGAGGAGTAGAGAGGAGAGGAGAGGAAAGAAGAGGAGAGGTGAGAAGAGGAGAGGAGAGGAGGGAAGAGGAGAGGAGAAGAGAGGTGAGGAGAGGAAAGAAGAGGGGAGGAGAGGAGGGAAGAGGAGAGGAGAAGAGAGGTGAGGAGAGGAAAGAAGAGGGGAGGAGAGGATAGGAGTAGAGAGGAGAGGAGAGAAGAGGGGAGCAGAGGAGAGGAGAGGAGTGGAGGGAAGAGGAGAGGAGAGGTGAGGAGAGGAGAAGAGAGGAGAGGAGTGGAGGGAAGAGGAGAGAAGAAGAGAGGTGAGGAGAGGTGAGGAGAGGAGAGGAGAGGAGTGGAGGGAAGAGGAGAGAGAGAGGAGAGGAGAGGAGAGGAGAGGAGAAGAGAGGAGAGGAGTGGAGGGAAGAGGAGAGGAGAGGAGAGGAGTGGAGGGAAGAGGAGAGAAGAGAGGAGAGGAGAGGAGAGGAGAGGAGAAGAGAAGAGAGAAGAAGAGAGGTGAGTAGAAGAGGAGAGAGGAGAGGAGAGGAGAGGAGAGGAGAGGAGAGGAAGGGCCAAATGGGGCTGGAGCAGTGACACTAGCCCAGAGTTGAGCGGTAAAAATAACTCTGCACTTGCACGGCCTGCTCTTATTCCCCATCCGCTCCCCTCCACTCTGCAAGGCAGCAGCTGCTTTGATGGCCCATTTTGTGTCTGTAATAGGGCTGCAAATCTCTGGATGCCTCCCTTTCATATTCCAAAGGAGACAATAACAATTTAGCAACACGCATCTGACAGATTACCACAACGCAGACACAGGCAGCGATGACGAGCGAGCAATGGAGCGAACGCATCGTGAGATAAAACGTCAAAAACGAGGGGAGAAATGTAAATATTGCTCAAGCAGTGCTGACCATCGTCACCTCATTTGCAGGTGGGTTTTTGATTCTGCCGTTTCATCCTGTTTTTTCCGTCTTGTCCTCGGCAAGACGTCCTGGGGGGAGCTGAAACTGAAGCAACTCCACTCCCTCCGTTCTGATGTCAACACTTAATCATGCATGAGATGAGAGGAAAGAAGGAATGACTGAATGAATGAATGATGGAGCACTCCCTCTCCTCCTCACCCCTATTCTCTGCCCCCTGCTGTCTTCCCTCTCTGCCCCCTGCTGTCTTCCCTACTTCCCTATCATATTATCCTCTCATCTACTTTCCCCCTCTTGTCCCCTAACAACTACAAGATCCAATCACATACAAAACCCCTTTCCTTTTAAAAGCAACAAAGTAAGGAGAAGGGGGGGGGGGGGGTACCCCTCATTATAGCAGGCTTCTGGCAGCCTAAGCTCAGAGTGATGGGCTTCCCAAATTATTACTTTAGTTTTTTTCTCCAGTTTTTCTCTTTCCCTTTGATCATTTTTCATTAGGAGGATATGGTGGTAATTGCAAGGGAGTGGTGCTAGTAATGACATGGTATTTTCAGCTTTAATCCGTCACAGAGAGCTGTCAATAAATTGCTACACATTTGGCAGCAATTATTGTATGGAGCTGTGCGATTCATGAGAAATTAGCAATTTCATGCTAGCGCCAACTCACTTTCCCCAACAACTTTAATTTCAACTAGGGAAATGTCAGATACATAATGGTGTTATTGTTGTGAGCCTTTTCAATGCTAATTGGCTCACCACACACACACACAGACATACACACAGACACACACACAAACAGACACACACACACACACATTCACAACCTACAGTACCCTCACTTGATCCTGATGGCTCCTATGGATCCCATTACTTTCAACTTTAATGTTTTAAAATACGAGTCAAGCGAGGATAACATATGTACCTCTGAAAACAGATTTGACTAAAGTTGTATTCTCTTTAGCAGTGTAACACTTTAAGTATGGCAGTCTTGGGCATGGGTTCATGTGTGAAAAATCGTCAGTTGGATTGGGCTTCATTGTTTGTGAATAAGGTAGACAGGACTTTAAAAAATCCTCACAGCCTTGTGAACGTAATGTGCCACTGAAAACAACTATTTAAAATGAGTACTGAGCTAGTGAGATGTTTTTGTTTTTTATATATATATATATTTTATTCTCTTTTTATTCTGGTGTTATGGTTCAGTTAGACATGCCTATTCAGGCTTTTAACTCCACTGTTGGCATATTCTGGGAATGTGCCTAATTGGGGGTGTGGAAAAGAGAAGAGAGAGGACAGAGCTTCTCACTGCAGCACCACACATGAACAAAGCCAAGTGGCCACTTCAAGTTTCATCATCATCATCATCATCATCATCATCATTATCACCATCTCCTGAATCTCAATGACTCTCGAGTGGAAAACATTCAATAGGCAGATATGAAAACAACAGTATGAAAAAAGAAAGCTATTCCATTAGAAATAAAAGTCCCTCTGGTGTGTGCTGGGCTACAGAGAGAGAGGACACACTCCAGCCTGGTTGTCAGAGAATCACAAAGTCATTAAGACATGGCTAGTAAGAGAGTGAGCCTTCTTCAGAACTTTTTGTTAAAAAAAAACTCTCTCTCCTAGCAACAGGCCCTGGAGAGTAAACACAACCCACACCAAACACTAACCACATCGCACGTTCAAGGGTCAGTGAATATGCACAATCCTTGTGGCAGATCATGACATACTCCTCTGTTTGACAACTGCGCTTTGCAATGTCCTTGACGGTGCTATCACAAGTGACCCCGCCTCGAGTCCACATTAAAAATGACTCGCGATGCAACCACGTTTCCCTGCAGGAAACACTGACCGTAGCTTATTTAACTGAAACAATTGTGAGAAAATCACATGGTAAACTTAAAATCGTAAATTGTATCGAATCGTGTGTTAAGCATATCGTTTCATCCCTATTATGAAATCTGAGTTGGGTCTGGCCCAACTGTTTGCACCACTTTTGCAAAGACCTCGAGAGAATTCACAGAAAATAAAGTACCAGGAAACAGAGGACATGGAACACTGTAAACCCCCCTCACTTTGCATACACACACTGTCATTTTGATGAATGTACCAAGTGTAGAAAAAGACGTGTTAACAAAAGCAACCAATGTATTGACTCCGAGTGGGGGAGAGGAAAAAAGGAGTGAAATGAAAAATTCCTACTGCGCGGAGCGGTTTTTATACCCAATGTCATTTTCAAACAGGAACCAGAGATTATGTAAGCCTGTGTTTATTCTCAATTAACCAAGCTGAGAGAACGCAGTGGCGTCTTTTGACTGCAGAGATGATGTAAATAACACACATTAGAACACAAACACACACACACACATGCACTCAAACACACACAGACACACGCACACACACACACACACACACACACACACACACACACACACACACACACACACACACACACTCTAACACACAAACAGACACACACACATCTTAATGAAAGAACCCTTTTCCAACTGAACTCTCTTTGAGAGCTTCCTGGGCAACAAAAAAAGAAACAGAAAAAAAAACCCTGAACAAAACCCAAAGACGGACTGCGAAGAGCGCGAGCCAAGGAAAGACTCACAAACCCAAACAGGAAGGAACAGGGTCACAGGCCCAGGACATGAGGGCTCTCGTATGAAGTGGCCAGATGGATGGGGTGTGTGAAGGGGGTACAAATCTCCTGTTCCTCTCCAGCCTCACCGAAGCTATCACACGCTGTCCAGAACTCAAAGCCTAGAGTGAGAGGGCCGGGGTGGTGGTGGGGGTAAGAAAGCCTGAAGCAAGGTAGTCTAGGAGGGAGAGGAAGTGAGTCTGGAAAAAAAGCTCACTGTGTCCGTTAGTTTTGCACTGTGCAGCGCAACCCCCTGACCCCCCGACTTCGATCGCAGTCTGTGAGGAGCCTGACAGGTCTGGGCCGATAATGAAATGAAAAAAAAAAAAAAAACAGGAATCCAACAACTGTGTGGAGGGAGAGGAAGAAAAAGAGACAGAGAGAGAGAGAGAGAGAGAGAGATAAAGACAGGAAAAAAAGAGAGTGATAGAGATTTTCCGCCTGCATCTCAGCGGACTGTTAGCGTGAGGCTGTTGTTGAAGAACAGATAGCGGGGTGAACACAGAGGCAGAGCTCCTCTGTCGGCCTCTGGAGCTCCAGCCTGCTGCCCTGGGGAGAGTGGAGGGCATGTAGCTGATCGCGCTTATTAAAACTACAGAGAGTGGCGCGCGATAGGCTCCTCCACGGGACTCGCCTCTGGGGCCTCTGTTGCTCGCCGTCGGGCAGAGGCTGGCGATGCATTAGAAAACAGGAAGACTCGTGGAATTGGAAAAAAAAAAATAACAGATACTTGCAAACACCGAAAAGGGAAAAAAAGGAGAGAGAGAGAAGGATAAAAGAATGTGGTCGTCCGGTTTCCCCAAGCTGGTGTAAATATTTTAGAGTGCAACACTATGGTAATGTTGTTTTCCTTTCCTCCAGCGGCTGTCAGTGTGGCCTCTCGCGGTCAGATTAAACGGCCCGGCTGTGACTTTGTTTATGGCTCTCCCAACCGGCTTTTCACGGAGTCACAGCGCTAAGCTCAGATGACAGGGCATCAGAGACACGGCTCAGCCAGGTTCCAGTGACTACGAGCCAGAAAGCATTGGTGAGGAGGTGGAGGGTGGATGTGTTGGTGGTGGATGGCGGTGGTGGTCTTGTTAGAGGGGATTCCTGCGTCTGGCGTACCCTTTTAATTTTCCACTTCATTAGTGGCTCAAATGCTAGTGCTGTCAGCCTGGGCGCAGTGGTCCGACACCATGCAGACTTTAATAGCATGTTTATAACCAGTCAGGGACCAGGGCGGAGGGGGTGGGGGGTGGACAGAGGGGATAGAGAATTGGGAAAGGAAACAAATGGCCATCTAACACTCGTTAACAGCTTAATGGCCTCCATGACCAAGAGCTTCCTTCAGATGAAATGAGAGGTCGTATATATTTCCCAAGCTCCACTCCAGGGCCAGCACCCCACTCAAATGCATTGACTTTGCAAACCCGTTGAAGATGTCCTTTGCCTTAGCATGAGGGACGTTTCATATCAACATGCTAATGCAACATGCTCATGGAGAGCAAAACACGGCTCCTACTATTTCATCTCTTTTGTTTCATTCATTACAATCCATCAAGCTTTTAGAGGTTCATGATGGGTCCGATTGTAATGGGTCATGATGGTTTGAACGACAAAGTCTAATGTGTCACATACTTACATATATTTGTATGCTCAATTTGAAATCATTTCCATGTCCATGTGTTTGACACGTTAGACTTTCAACTGAAGTCGACATAGGGACATTTGCATCGTAACAGACAACAATTAAACACAAACACTTTTTTGTTGATGTTAATTGCACAAATAGCATATTACTGCAGGTGATGTTAGGTGGTAATGCGGAGTTTACAAGCTGATTTTGTATACATTAGTGCTTTCACACTACATTAAACAATCGCACGGCCAAGCAGAATCAGCTCTGTTTATATGTACAGCTATTTTGCTTATTACTTTCCGCCAGCGCATTGCATTAACTTTGAGAGACGCAAATAAGTGACTATGCTAATGAAAGCCAGACTGCGCCCAGACATTTATCACTAATGACACACAATTTCTCACAATCCATTCTTTACTGCACTGGACAAACTACAGGCTATAAAAAAATGAGTCATTCCTAAGATTTGGAAGAGAAAAGAAAGAATGTACATTGAGAAAGAGAGAGAGAGAGAGAGAGAGAGAGAGGTTTTGCATGCATGTCAATATCAGCAAAGTACCCTTGCATGCTGGAGGTTGCACTGTAGTCCACGCTATCGGTCTGCAAGCTACCGGCGGCCTTTCCCATGCGCCTGGTGTGTCTGCCTCGCTGCACAGGGCATTAAAGCTCATTGCATTTGCATGAGGCGAGACATGACCTTTGTCTGTATCTGATTTGCACAGATTTATGGTCATGATTGCCTCGCTGTAAATGGTAAAGGGACCAGTGTAAGGCAGTGTCTTGCAGCTGTTCAGCGTTCATATTCACTTCCAGATGTGTCTGTCCTCAGCGCTTTTGTCTTCCCTCACCCCCCCCCCCCACCCACCCACCCCTCAGGGCTGTGGAGAAGGATGATCATGACTTTATGATCTCGTTTATACAGTATATTAAATAAAAACATTACATGCTGCCTTTTTGTCTATTAGCAATATATTTCATCAGAGCTGTGAAGCTATTCCAAAGCACAAGATTCTTGCCGACGGCTGTCGCAATGATGGTGCTTTTGAAGATGAAAATGCTTTGCCTTGACACCCTGGGACAACACTCAGAGGTAACCGACCTTGCTGAGAGCGAGTGTGATCCGGTGTCAGACCTGGGAAGCTGGTCTTGGCTGATTGCACACCGTAAACTGCGAGGGCACGTTCCAAAGCATTTATGTTTCCTTGGTGGGCACATTCCGTGGCACCCCACTGACTGTGCCATCTGAGCTGGTCTCAGCAGTCTGGAGCAGACAGTCGAAAAATGGCACCGGGTACTGTGGGTATGTGTGTGTGTGTGAGTGTGTGTGTGTGTGTGTGTGTCGGGGGGGTTACCTGGCGTGTTGGGTGAACAATGCCAGTGTCAGAGAGGGTCAGCTCTCCTGTTAAAACAGTCCTGGTCTGCAGGCCCTCTGGATCGCAGCCCCTGGTTTGCATTGGTCAGCAGATGCATGGGTTTGTTTTAAATGTGTTATTTAAATGGCCTGAGAAGTGGGCAGGCTGCCTTGGAAAAAACAGCCCCAGGCATGGCACACACTCTCTCTCTCTCTCCTCTCCTAATTTATCCTAGCTGTGTGTATGTGTGTGTGTGTGTGTGTGTGTGTGTGTGTGTGTGTGTGTGTGTGTGTGTGCGTTAGTGTGTGTACATGTGGAGTGCCTCTTGGCTCCCTTTACCCACATTGTATATTTCCGCCCTGCTGCCTTAGCGGGCACCATTGGGCATCTCTGCTTCTTCCAGGTCATCGGTTGTGGCAGGACCCCCGGGGACCCTCTCCGGCCCCCATCGGCTGACCCCGACAGTCCCACTTGACCTTTCCCATCTGCGGCGAGGTCCATGTCGTCATGCGACACAAGACTGGAACTTTCTCCGAGCTTCGCCCGCAGCGCGCCACGACCCAGGTCTGAGGGACGGGAGACCAAACGAACATGTTTTTAAACGACGAAATGACACGTGATGTGGCACAAAAACACGTTGCCAGGCACACATACATTTTTTTTTCCAGACTGATGGCTGAACGCATTGCTCGGCAGTTAATGTGCGGCTGACCCTGGCCGGGGCGCGACGCTCTGTGGATTAGCGTCATTAAACATGCATGGGAGAGCTTTGGGGTGACATGCAGTAATAAAGAGGCACGTGAGGCTCAGGGCTGATGCCTAGTGCATGGAGGAGCCGAAGAGGAGAGAGGAGAGGGGGGAAGAGAGGAGCAAAGCGAGTAGGCCTGACCTTAGCTGGTTTCTCTGCCACAGGGCTTGGTCCCACTGCGGCACCACGTCACTTCTCGGGCCTCCCAGGGGAGCTAGAGAGAGATGAAGAGCCTCTGGAGGAAGCAGGGTGCCTGCTGTGCACCACCGCGGCCATCTGGGACCTCCGCAGCGCTCCCTCGACTCCTCTTTCTCTCCCTCACTCTTTATTCACCTGTTTCTCTCTTCTTCCTCACCTCTTCTTTATTCCCCCTCTCTCAGATGTTTCCCACAACACGGCACCCCTCACTAGACTCCTATTCAGAAATCTCTTTCACATGCCTCGCTTTCTCACATTCTCTGTTTTGATCTCATCACACTATCAATAAATTAAAGTTGATCAATAAAGTAAGCCTTACTCAGATCAGAATGGAGAGATGAAACTCTATGGTATTAGCAATGGAATTGCATCATATTATGTATTTACTTTCCCCACCTTCAATAGGTAAATAACAAATGTTTCAATGCCATGGAGGATAGTGGATGAAGGCCATTATCTATGTGTGTGTTGAAGTGGGTGTTTTTCTGTAGGAGGAGGAGGCGGGGGAATGCAGGCTGGATGTATAATTGATCGTGCTTATGTCTTTTGTACATCATGCTGTGTGTTATATTACCATTTGAAAGGTCACTGCGTGAGCCTTTCATCTTTCCTCTGCTGGATCCTCCAAGGTAGCCTGTCATGTTCACATGTCTTCATATCATCAACTGGGATGTGCAGCAAACTCACCTTTCATGAGGGATAAACATGAAGGACCTGTTAGGCTAAGTAGGTTCAAAAATGTGATCTATTTTTAATTTTGGTCACTTATTTATTTCTCTTAAACTGAACTCACACAATTCATGCACACCAATATGCTTACCTCCAGTCTATCTCTTTTGCTTTCTCTCTCTCTCACGCACACACACACATGTGCACGCACACACACACACAGACACACACACACTCTCTCTCTCTGCGCTCTTCTTCTCTTTCACGTCTTTGATGTTGTGCATAATGTGTGTGCATGTGTGTGAGTGTTTATGTGTGTGCATGTGTGTATGTGTGTGTGTGTCTGTTCCTGTATTCCTAACTAATGAGATCCATGCCAACTCAGTTCATTATGGATGTGCTCAGCTTACACACTGTGCCTTCACATCATAGGAGACCGACCTTTATCTCGTGCATAGAATGTCAAATCCACTCCAGGCTCCTGGGAGAGGGTAGAATAAAGGGAACCTTCCCTGTATCGACCGCCTGACAGAGATTCAAATAAATTGCATGCACACAATCACTAGTCTGTGAAAAGAAAAGTTCATATTATGTGATATTCTCTCACAATTATCCTTCCCTGGAGCTTCTTTGTCAAAAACAAAATATTTTTTTAAATGATTAATGCTGTTTGCATACCGACTGCTCATGTATACATGAATGCTGCAGAGGGATTGTGGAGATGACATGAATAGAGACAGTTTATGTTCTCACAACTCGCGACGTCGCCGCACATAATGCTCGAGTGAAGAGAAGCACCTGCGTCTAGCACAGAGAGCTGCCAAGGCTTTATTGGAGATCTCTTCAGCTCCACTAACTGCTAGTCTAAAGTGTGTGCTTATGCCTTGTCTCAAATTGGACTGCGCCACAGATACATCCACAGATATAGCTACAGATAAATAGGGCAGATATGAACAAGTTGATGGCTATAGAAGTTATTTTCTGTTGCTGTTGTTGTTGCTGTTGTCTGCGTCTGCCTCTTATGTTTTTCTAATGACCAAAAACACATGTTCTTTTTCTACTCACTACTGATGTAGTCTTCAGACTTTCTACATGAAATAGGTTAGCATGAAAACTGTTTTGCGTTAGGTAAATCAGCGCTGCACCAGATCCAAGGTGCTGTTTTGAGGATGTGAGAGTCTGCAGCCAATATCTTGGTGTATTGGGATGTAGAGCATTTTCAGCTTTAATGCATTTCAAAGCAGACCAATTAAATGGCACACACAGGCACTTGGCAAGCATCGATTGTTTGTGTACCTGCAAGAGGGGGATAAGGATGCTCACGCTCTCTTGCAAGGTTGCCTTCAGTATTAATTAAAATGGAGGTGCCCCGACATTAGCGCCACATACACACACAAAAAAAGAAACTATAAGACGGAATTCAAATCAACATGCCATGTCAGTCTTCATCGCCCTGCCTGTGTTTATTGTGTTTCCCTGTATCTGTCCCTATTTGATTAATGCACTCGCCATTTCCTGCCGCAAGTGTGAAATAAATCACTTCAATCAATGAGTGAAAACACCTTGGCTTCAGTCAAATCACGACTGGAGAGGGTGCAGATATTTCACCTTTCATGGTGGTTTTTGATGCATAAAATCTGAAGGTCTCTGGTTTTATTTTCATTTTTTTTTTAAAGTCCTTGCTGTAGCCTTCATGGCTAATTGAACTTCCCACTCTTGATAATAGCATGTTGATGTTTTCCATTTCATGTTGTGCTCTCAGAATGAAAAATCCACATTTAGCCGTGCAAAGACCTACTCATTCCTGTTCAATTTGCCAGTAATTTTGTTTGAAGCAAGGATATCATTACCGGAACATCTGATAGACGCCACTACACTTTTTTCTGGGAACTCATGATTGAATGAGCGGTAAAATATCACACAGGATTTGTTTGCCTTCGTTCCATTTCCTGTCTCCGGAGCTCTATTTATCACAATGCAGCAGCCTTGTTTCTCAAGCAAAGGCCTGTCTCATGCATTGACGTGTACATATACCTGTGCTACAGACTTTGTTTTCAATTATTTCTGGCAGGGGTACTGTTTCAGTCATGTCAGATAATACAGCCATGACTGACATGTGGCTCTTGCCTGAGAGGCATTCAGCAAAAACTCAGGTGCTGCAAAGAAACTGAAAAAAGTACATTCTTGATAAGATTCTTGAGACATAATATAAGCACATTCTAAGCTCTGTATAGGACTAGATATTTTTGCTCCCATCCAAAGGACGATGCTGACATTTGATTGATAGCTGTCTGGCCACCTAACTATCCCATCAAATTGGGCAATCTATCTTTGGCATACTTAACTCCCAGAGCAGGGGGTGGACACTTCAGATGGATGAATGTGATCGGCGGAGGGAAGAAACTTGGAGAGGTTAATGGGAAAGCCTTCCACCTGTAGCTGTGCTTCCCACAGGGCTGCAGCCAGCCCTCAGTGCACTAATTACAGATCCCGAGGGCTGTGTTGCCGCTCGTGTAACGTTAATGCCCTACTCAGACATAAACAGTCAAATGATTTATCTTATTTCAATTTACACCCCTGTAAATGAACTTTCAATTATTTTAGGAATCTTGGATCTTGGAGTTTTTCCTTCAGTGAGGGTGCTCAAGGCCATGGGTGTGCAGGTAGAGTGCAGCTCCTTGCCCATGACTGGTACATGGACAGGCTAATGATGTGCCGCAGACTGAAGACTATGTGAAATTGATATAGTCGAGAGTCTGTCCGTCAGTCTGCCCCCCCCCCCCCCCCCCCACTCACCTTCTGCATTGATTGCTCCAGCACTCCATGTCTCCATGTGTACATGTCAGCTCTCCCAACACAATCATTAAAAATAACTTTTCTGAAACGCCTGTCAATAAGAAGCTAGAAAATGCCACTGAGACGCTGTTGTATTGCGGCCCTGCCCTCCTGCCTGGCCGAGGACTTAAAGCAAAGGCAAGGCCGCCGAGTCGAGCCGAGCTCAACCAACCACCATTGATTTCCTCATTTCCGAACTTAACAAACTGTAAAATGCTTTCTTTCCACACACCGTGGAGACCTGTGCTCCGCTAGTCGTGCTAATTAATCAGCCCCAACGCCAGGGGAGGGCTACTCTTCACCTCCCCACGCGAGATCACTGCCGAGCAGCAGCGTCCGACGCATTCTCATCAGGTTACAATGCCGCACTGCTCCTCTGGCATCTTCAGCCGTATGTTTCTTCAACCCTCCTCCCACATGCTGGAGGAGTGGCTGGTTACTGCTGCATATGTAATATATAGGGGTACGTGTATATTCCCCCTTCTCATGTAACCCACCCTCAGACTAACTTGACATTCATGTAGTTCAAATGAAGTTCACAGAACTACAACTGGACAGTGTTATAAAATGCTAGAAACATGGGGCTGCCATTAGCTTGGCAAGTCCACATGCTTTCTGTATAAAAAAAGTGTATTCTCTCCAATTCAGCTCGTCTTGAGAGAAAAGATACAGGCAGAGGCGGCCGGTGCCAAGCAAACCCGATGCCCCCCAGCCAGGTGCAGCAGAGTGTGGGAGACAAAGGATGAGTGCCCGACGGTGGCTATTATCAGGCTGCCTCCGCAGCAGGCATGCAGGCAGGCGGGCCAGCAGGGAAGCAGGGAGGAAGCCACTGGTGTCTGGGTCTCTCATTCCACCACCAGGCACACCAGGACACGGTGTCTGGCTCTCCTCGATCGGCGCCTGAGGGACGGGGCGTTCTGGTTGGATTAGCACTGGGACATGCTCGCCCCGTCTTGACAAGGCAGCCAACTGTTTCCCATAGTTCACCAGTCCTGTAAGGCATTTAGGGGTGGGGAAAACTAAGGCACGTATGTTGGTAACAACAGGGCTTCACCAGAGTACAATGTCTCGTAATGTGTACCTCATGCAACGAGCGATCAATACCGGCTCCATCTTGTCCAGGACAATATTGTTCTCCAGTCACGTAGCAGGGAACACAGGGACCCAATCCCTTTCATCCTGATGGATTCAGACGCATTACATGGGAGGAGAAGCACCATCACAGTGAAGAACAGATATAAATTTCAAATGTAAATGTACACTAAATCTAACCACAATGTACATGCAGACATTAATACCTATGCAAGAAGGTGCACGCAAGCAATATTAGTGAATCTTTAGGTGCAGGTGTATGAATGTGCTATCCTCCAATCATAGGAGTTCAAACAGGTTTTCAGGTATGTGCTAGTGGGGAAGTGTTGTGTTTCCCATGATCAGCACTAGCCCAATGATGCACTTGACAGGCAAAGACCGCATTGTCATGATAAGTGGGACATATATTTCTCTCCACTGAGATGGGGAAACTGATAATGCTTAAGTGCTTTTGTTCCTACTGGAATGAATTACACACTTATTCTCCCTCTCTCTCCTTCTCTTCCTGGCCTCTGCTCCTCACAAAGTGTCAACAGTAATTAGGCTTCAAGGTCTCCTCCCCTTAAAAGAAAAAATGTTTCTCTTTGCTGCTGATTTCTGAGTTTTGGTCTGCGTGATTTTCACGATTACCACCATTTGCTGGCTCACAAGCTTGCGACCTATATTGTTACCTGACTATCCTGTCCCTCTAATTGTTAAAGTCCTGAGACGTTGACATTGCATTCACAGAAGTTATTCGTAAGTCAGAGGTGGACAGCGGCGCTTGGCTTGGCCTTGCTAATATATGCGTACACACATGCATTGTGTGATGTGATGTCCCACTGGGCCCAATTACATGCTGCGTGACCAGGAGAGGAAGCACCAGTCTCGGGGCGAGCGTGTGTGTTTACGGCAGTGCTCCAAACGATTGTGTTCCGCCTGACTAACCTCTTTAATGAAAGTGTAAATGCTTTCACAAAGACCGGCATTGGCCAGGTCGCAGGGATTAACACCCCCCCCAGCAACCCACCGCCACCCTTGCTCCTCGTTCCACAGTGTTTAATTACTGCAAATTTTTCAAAATTCTTTTTTAACAGTAACCATGGTCATTACTGTAATAGCTGGAGCTTGTGTTGAGCAAACCCCCTTACAAACAAGGCAGTGACTGGAAATGATTACATGATGAGACATGATTATGGTGGCACCGGAAGTTTTTATCAAAAATCGTCTGATAAAAAGGTTTAATAGAATGCTGTAAAACTGAATGTTTTGAAGCCCCTTGGACTAATCAGAGTTTTGTTCATCAGCAGATGAACCTAATGCTCCACTGGATAATCATTCTGACTTTGATAAACAAAGTTAATCTGGGCCAAGAGGAGACGTGAGCAAAGGCACCAGGTTTCGTTTTTACTGTGAAGGAGAGCCGAGGTCTTCACACGAGTACATTGACAAAGTGCTACTCTCACCAAGAAATAAAGCCTTTTCTCTCCCCCTAAGGATTTCTGGGACAATGGAATGAAATAAAGCAACACATTTAAAGAAAAAAGCAATGGGGGGGAAAAGGCCTATTTTGGCACGTTCGCACCTCTCCTTCGCAGCTACTGAAAAAGCTTCAAAGTCAAACTTTTAGAACTCATTATCTACAGTGTGACCAAATCCGGATCTGTGTCATCTCTCTCTCTCTCTGTGTGTGTGTGTGTGTGTGTGTGTATGTGCTGGGTTATCCTGCTGGTCAGGAGGCAAGTGGGTCTTCCCAAATCAGACACAAGCCCAGATGCACAAACACATGCACACACACATGCAGACTTAAGTCACACAACTTCATTTTACTCCAAGCAGAGTACCTGAATGAAGAGCCTTAATGGCTGAAAGTATTGTTTCCCTTAATTAAGCACATAGCAGTATTCCCTTGGAGTCATCAGCTCGCTCTGACCTCCACTTAACATTTAAATCAGACAGAGGAACCCTGCAATCTCCCTGTGTAGTGCAAACAGCCTGTGTTTGATGTGAGGTCCTGCTGCTGTGTTGATAAGGGACAAGTGTGTGTGTGTGTGTTTGTGTGAGTGTGTTTGTGTCTATGTGTGTGACTGTGTGTGTGCGTGGGTGTACGTGTGTGTGTGTGTTTGTGAGTGTACTGTTCTGTGTGTGTGTGGGCATAGCTACATACAAAACAACATACTTATGCGTGTGTACATAGTAGGAGTCGGGAGAGTGGTGGTGGTGGTGTGTGTGTGTGTGTGTGTTTTTGTTTGTGTGTGTGTGTGTGTGTATGAAAGCATGTGTGTGAAGTAATTTAACATGGAATAAGCTCAGAGACCTACCTTATTATAGGCCTGATTGGTTGGCACCAGAGCAGAAATTGATCCCTGTCTTGTTCACGGGAGCAGAGATGGGAAAACGTGTTAGTGTGTGTGTGTGTGTGTGCGTGTGTGTGTTACTGTAAGGGGGGTGGGTGGAGAATTTAATGCCCAAGTCAAAACATCACATACATCTTGTAGGCTCTGACACATTCACTTGTGCTCACCGGTCCCAGAGCAGGCTGGACGAGCGGCCTTAGAATTGAATATTGATTTACCGGCACAAAACAGCGTGTCAGTCTGATCATATTAACAAGGCACATCTCTTTCTCTCTGGAACAGCCCACTCTGTGCCTCCAGCCAAGGGCTCCCAAGGGCAACAAGCCACTGACAACAACTGAGTTCCAGCTGCTAATCAGACGTCACCCAGAATAATCACAATGATCGCAGAACTGACATGATCCCAGGACCCCCATAGTAGCTGGTACTTTCACCTTTCATTTCATCACCACAAAACAAGCCAAAATGTAAATAAGCTGATAATATTTGCGATGGCAGGGAAAACACAGCCACCAGTCAATTGCGACAACAGACTTTCGAAAACATTCATTATGGCACTCCTGTCCCGTGTGCTCTGCTCATATGCTCTAAACTCTCCCCCATTAGATGTTGAAAAGCCTGCTGAAAATCAGCCTTGATTGCTGTTCAAGTGGCCATGCTGCTCTAAGGAGAGGGTCTGATGGCTTGTGAGCTGGATCTGGCAGTTGGCCCTACTGCACACCTTGTCAAAAGGAGTCTGCGTTGAGCCTTCTAAAGATAAAATATTTACACATGCAGCGTCTGAGGATGCATCTGAAGCGGCTGTGCCTTCACACACTGCACTGAGCTGCACTGAGGATGCATGAGATCAACCAGTTCAAACACGTGGAGGTGCTGTGGAAAATATGCTGTCTTTATTCATCATTAAAAACAAATTGCCTATCGCGACCTCCTTTATACTTTCACTAACAGTTGTTGACAGTACGCAGGTACTCAGTGGTTAAAAAAAAGTAATCTCTTTAATTAGTTAAAATACTGTATATAACACCTATGAAGTTGGAACTCTAATAAGTATGTGGAAAATGACTATACCAAGAGATAATTGAAACTGAGACTGACACCCTTGAAAACCTAGAGGGTGAAAACAGCAAGACCCTTTTCTTCCTGTACATTCCTTATGTGAGGGCCTACTGAACATATGCTGTTGGTTCTGTAAGAACAAAGACTAGTGGGTCTAACTGAGGGGTTCCATCTTCCTCTCATGCCAAGTACAAGAGCAGTGAGTAATATTTATGTGACTCCTGTGGGGCTGTACCTAAGAGGTTAGACAAGGACAGCTAGTTCACAAGACCTGTGTGAAGTATTTGAACTTTCATGTGACATCTGGTAAAACTTCAGCCAAGGGACCTCACTTCTAAAGGTGTGGATGGATCGTGGCGCTAACAGCACCCCGGGACAGTTATTCGGTTCTTCCTGCTCTGCTGTGCTGTCTCCTGTGCTACAGTATGCTGTGTCCTGTGCTACAGTATGCTGTGTCCTGTGCTACAGTATGCTGTGTCCTGTGCTTTCCTTTTCTCCTCTATTGTTCTCAGTCCACACTGTTGGTTACAGGATTACAAAGGGTACCATGAGGAGAGAGCCTGCTCTACACTTGTACAGCAAGATAGCTTATGTTTAACAGTGCATTGCTTAGCTTCCTGGTATTTGATACAATGTAGATACTTATACATGCTGACAGAGTTTAGAGTTACAGTTTACAGATAATGGTATACTTTACCATTTAAGTACAGTATAAGTGGGTAGTTTCATGGTAAGACGTATGTGAAATCATGGTAACAACACAATACAACTCATTATGACCCACAATTAGTTTCTAAACTATTGTAAACTATTGTTTGTTTGTGAACAGTAATCTACCATTTATACCATTTATAGACTACCATTTGTGGTAATAAGTCTGTAATGTTGAAATTTAATGATGAGGCTCTGAATGTCATATTGAAACGGTGAAATGGTAATATTCTCCAGCAATTACCCAGAAACTAAATAAACAAACAAGCAAACACACACAATGAAAATGAAAGAAATGCAAGAATCATTTAAATGGATGCATTGTGGCCAGGTATGAGTTACCCATTTGTCCAATAAGCAAGTCAATTCACAATAAAATGAAAAATCTGATTCACATCCCAGTGTCCAAATTGCTGTGCCAAATAACCAGCCAGGCCATATTTAGACGTCTGATGGCTTGCTGCTATTTATGGCAGAACTCAATTTTCTTACTTCCTTTGCACTGGCATTTTCATCAAGATGTTGACTGTGATTTGCTGACAATATTAATGGTATGAAAATCTGAGTAAAATGACAGTACCTAAACACTTTATGCATGAATGTGTTACTATGTTACACACAAATCATGAGAAAACAGTTGCCAGAGAAAATATTAGAAAATCATAGGTTGAGTGCACCCTTAAGCATCACATGAAATAATGAAAGTTCCCAGTAGCCAACATACCCAACCACACTCAAGGTCTAGTGTTTATCGTTCAGCAAAGAATCTCTACCCCATCCCATAAATAAAGTTACCATGGCTACCCACAGACACAGACTAAAACATACACCAACCAAGGCAACAGTATACTGTATCTCTTACAGAATCACACAGAGAATGCACCATTGTGCAGGCTATTGTCGATCTTCCTCTAGATATTCACACACACATACACACACACACACACACACACACACACACACACACACACACAGACACACACACACACAGACACACACACACACATGCACACACACACACACACACACACACACACACACACACACACACAGACACACACACACACAGACACACACACACACATGCACACACTTAAACAACTTCAAGTACACACTGAAATTGCATTCTGCATTCACACACAATGAGCCTCATGAGGTTCTCCAATCATCTGGAACATGCCTCGTTCAGCTCTTTAAATGACACCGAGGCAGCAGCAGGCCCGGATCTAGGCTGCTCAGATTGGGGGGGCAAATAGAAATTTGGGGTGGGCACAATGAAACCCCCCCCCCCCCCCCACACACACACACACAACATTTACACTACGCAACAAAACCGCTCAGTGTCACCTACAAATGCCTTACTTTTCACCTTAAAACCCTTATTTAATAATTTAATAGCAAAAATGACATATTACATAGAACTGTTAATCATAGAACTGATTTTAATATTTACAGATATCTAGGCTATATTTAACATTTATTTTCTATGTGGCCTGTTATGAAATCATGTATTGAACAATTAAGCACAGTTCAGCTTTAAGAAACTCAAATAGTCTACATGCATGCTTAGCATTTTGTGATCATTAAGGCTACTTTGACAAACTCTTAGTCAGCTGATTTTAATATTTACAGATATCTAGGCGATATTTGTAACATTTATTTTGTGTTTGGCCTGTTATGAAATCATGTATTGAACAATTTAAACACACTGTGAAACCTGAAGCCCAAAGTTGGAGACATGCATTTAGACATTGCTGCAAATGTAAAACCGGATTACTCTGGAATGGCTAACTGTACAGGGGAATGCTTTACACCTTTGTATTCGGTAAAGTCTGCTGTTTCTTCTGATATATGGTTTGTCATGTGTTCGGGAAAAATTTGTGAAGTATTCCACCGAGATTAATGGGTAGGGAGATGGGCGAAGAACATCAATAAATTAAAGTTACTTTTCTACTGAAGTATGAAACAGCAAGTGATGCACACAGTGTGAAATGGTAGGGGAACGCTGCTGCTCCGGTATTTATACTATCCAACCAGCAAATCAGCACCCTCGAAATTCAGATGGGACGAATTAGAAAAGTGTGATTGGCAGATTCGATAGCTGTCAATTAAAATTGACCAATTAGGTGGGGCAGAAGAAATATTTGGGGGGGCATTGCCCCTCCCAGCCCTATTCTAGATCTGGCCATGGGCAGCAGCGGCTGTGTGCGCGCACCAGAGCAACACCAGGCCGTCAGCCGGCCTCCTTCCTCCCAGAGGCCTCCGGCAAGGCCGTATCGATCACCTGGCAACAGCACGGGGGGGATTTTCAGAGCCGACAGACCTGCGAGGAAATCTTGGGCAGGGCCTCCTCTTCTAAGCCACTCTAAATAATTTCTCCGACTTCATCACGCCTGCCTGCTGGAGTCCCCCGCAGGAGACAGAAATCAATCAGGCAATACAGAGGTCTGCTTATTGTCTGTCAATAACCTGAAAGAGAAGAAAGAAAGGGAAGAAGGATA
The DNA here is from genome assembly GCF_018492685.1 of Alosa sapidissima. NCBI lineage: Eukaryota > Metazoa > Chordata > Actinopteri > Clupeiformes > Clupeidae > Alosa > Alosa sapidissima. The sequence continues at coordinate 29,081,257 of NC_055973.1, forward strand.
GGAGGGGAAGTGAGGAAAAGCAGAACAAGAACAAAGACAGAATCGGGGCGAGAACAATTCTCTCCACGGCAGCAACAGCACAATAAGGTAATCTAACATTGGCTAAGCAGGTGGGAAAACAAGCGTGTGTAGTCATCAAAACAAATGAAATGAAATGAAGGGGGGAAGGGAGGAAAGGATGGGCTGGGCTTCAGAAGCCTTTGCCGACCCCACAGTGCACACAAGGATGTGTAAGCCCCTGCCAAGTACACTGTGAACTACATTACATAGTTTTAATAAGACAGCTCGACTGGCCTCTAGAGCCCAGCCACTTGCACCCATCTCACTTTGTGATTTTCTTTACTTTTCCAGTTGTTTTTTCAAAGAGTAAAAATGCATTTTTAAAAATAAATAAAGATGTCCTCTTGCATCAGGCTTTAGAAGGCACTCCCTGTTCACCTCGCACGCCCCCGGGGTCCCTGGGCATGAACGAGGCCGACATCTGGGTCAGGAGGTGTGACTCGGTCCTCTCAGAGGGAGTGGGAGGTGCAAATCGCAGTACTCCTTCCATCCTTCATTCTGCACTTTATCCCTCCATCTCTCTCTCTCTCTCTCTCTCTCTCCTCTTTCTCTTTTCTCTCTTGGCCGCCTTTCTCTCGCTCTTGACAACCAACCATGCTCTGGGAGTGGAGCTTATGTACTGTGCACTCAGGGTCACGTAGGGCAGCGCTGGCTGTACATGGACAAGCATCTGGCTAACTCGGGGGTGCGTGTTTTGTTTTCAACTCCTGCAGTCGTAGGAATACATTTAGTGGTAATAATATTCCACTGTGCTCCAGTCTCCGCACTCTTAGGGCCTCTATTGATGTGGTAACCACAGTAGGGCTTTTTTTCCCTCTTACTGCCGGGGAATTACTCAGCCAGTCCAATAGCAATCTCAATTAGGCCGTCATTACCAGCAATTACTTCTTGCTATTTTGATCAGGGGGGACGGTGGGGGCCGAATGTGATCAGACAAATGGAACAGGACACAGGGCCGGCATTGTCAACAAGATTGTTAAAAACGTCACTCAGTGGGAGGTCATGTTACTGGCTCCTAGCTCTGGAACCGAATGCAAGAGTAGCGATTATATAGATGACAGAAATACACATGCTAAGTACTGATTTATGTCAAAGCAATAATATCTTTTCCTTTAGCCTTTTCCTGCCATTGCCCTTTATGGAGCATGTATCAAAGTATTGCGGAGATTCTTATTCCTCCTCTTTATCTGGAGCTTGCAGCATTAATAATACCCTGACCCAAGTCGTTTACCTAGAGCTTGCAGCATTAATAATACCCTGACCCAAGTCGTTTACCTGGAGCTTGCAGCATTAATAATACCCTGACCCAAGTTGTTTACCTGATTCAGTTCCCGTCTACATCTGTTCTACAGCTCTGTCCTTATAAAATAAACATGGAACTTTTGGAACATGTAGTTTAACATATACTGCCGGTCACGTTGCATTGTTTTTTTCTACAGTTTTCAGATTACATTATGTGCTTACATAAAATTGCAAAAGATTTCTCCAATGTTTTCTCAGTTAGCCTTTTAAAATGATATCTGATTAGTAAACAGAATGTTCCTTTGGAACAACACTGGATGAATGGTTGCTAATAATGGGCAATGTATATTGCATTAAAGATCCAGCCCAGATTTTTAGTGTTTCAACTTTTTCAAAGTGCTATTTTAATTGTTGCTGTAATGGCTGACAGCATACATGCACACACACATGCCCAGAGAACTCTGTTGCGCTACTCTGGAAATCCAGAGTTCTCGCGAGAGCACAATGGAATTGTCTCTGCGAGACACTCTGGCAATGAGCAATGATGCACGTTACTTTTACCCAACATTCCAGGGAACCAGATAAACTGATGAAGACAGCGCTGCAATGTTGGAGGACACATTGGTCGTAGTGTTATCCGATTGCGTCGAAGTCCGAAATCATTCAGAGTAAACATGGTCTAGTGTTATCCAATTGCGTGCAGTGAGATTTTTAAATGCATGCTTGTTGCCGCCCTTCGAGTTGGGCCATTACATGGTTCGTGGCCAGACCCTTAATCTTTCTAGATTATCAGCATCTGGATTTTCCAGGCTACTGTTGCTCTCAAAGGCAGGAGGAATTAACAGTGTGTTACTGAGGTGGTTAGTAAAACACCAATCCCTTTTTCAAATTTGTGAAATTGAAACACTGGTGTTAACTGCTTTACAAGATAGTTAGCTAGTACCAAGCTAGTTATTAGCCATCCCTCAATCGTGTTGTTTAGCCTGATTGCCTAGCTTTTAGCCTGGCTACATGGGGGAGCCATCTTTGTTCCGCTTTGTGTTTGAACTTCCGGTTGAGCAGTACAACTATTGTGATACATTGAGATAACATACACGTAACACTTGGTAACTTGGTAATAAGACTCTATTAATGAGGAAAAAACTACGACGGCGTATTAGGGCCACACATGAAGGAAGAAATATTTTTGCCATGACGAGATTAAACTCGCCATGTCGACATTAAACTCGACATTTCGAGAATAAAGTTGAAATGTAATGATAAATGACATCTCAACTTTATTCTCGAAATGTCGAGTTTAATGTCACATATGTTAATGCTTAACTTTAACTAATGCTAAATAGGGTACCATTATTGTAAGGAGTCATCGAAACATTCTCAACGTTAAATCATTGAACCAACATCGTTCTTCAGCTTTGATTCTTCATCAGTTTGTAGCCTACCCTCTATTAATATTAAAACAATGTTGAAATTACAACATAAACCTCAATGTGATTGCAATAGTATTTCAACCAATGTTAAACCACAGTAAACCTAGCCTGACGTCAGCATACTCAATTCTAGTCAGAATTATAGTCTGATACTGTTCCATCGGGATGTGATTATGGTGCGTGTTTCAACCGATACAGGAGTTCTTCTTCTCCACGAATGCCTTCTTCTTCTTCTCCACAAATGCCTTAACATTGTTTTCTGGTTATTGCGCTGTCAATATCTTGTACAACAGAAGTGATGGCAAAATTTTGCATGGCCAATTTTCCGTCAAGGATTCCTGGGACACTGAAAGACCGGGGTACCCGAAACTTGGTGGGCATGTAGCCCCACATGGATAGCATGGAACCATTGTTTTTCGTTTTGATCTGTAGCCCCCCCGCTGGACTGGACCCCTAAAAGGAGGGTAGGGCAGACAGTTTTCTGTGAATATCTCGAGAACCGTAGGGTTTAGGAGGACCACCTTTTTTTTGTATGTTGATCTTAAGGGGCCATGTCAACCCATTCCATAACCACTCATTTCATGTATAGCGCCACCTAGTTAAAAACAAAAAAGTAAAAATGAGGTGTTGTAATCGCAGGTATCTGTGACCTAACATGGCCAAAACCGCATGAAATTGGAAGTGTAGGATCATTATGACACCCTCTGAATGCACGCCAAGTTTTGTGGAATTCCGTTCATGGGGGGCCATACAATAAATTAATGTATGTTATCACCCGGAGAGAAGAAATACTCTTTTCTGATTGGCTGGTGGGGTGGCTATTAATTCTGAATAACAGGACACCGTTCCATATCAATGCTTATGAATGGTGACTATAACAACCATAGTAGGACGATGGTTGCAGGCTTTGCAACAATGGAATCAACTCTAAACAAGCTAACTGTCCATGCTATCACTGTTATAGGGCCAACGAAAGTTGTACAACAAGCTGAACTAGTGAGCTTCTTTTTAAACGGAACTGCATGTTTCCTTTGCTTTACAGTGGCAACCGGGTGATAAGCGGGATAACGGCCTTCGAGATGTGTCCAGTTTTTTGGAATTAATGGACTCGGGCGGAGGCAACTCCCCTCCGCTGCGTGTCGGAGAGTTCTTTGACCCTCGCCTTCGTCCATTAATTCCGTATAACAGGACAGCTCGGCGGCCGTTATCCCTTACTTACTGTACACCAACTGGCCTGTAGGTGGCCGGACACAGTTTTCTGTGAATATCTTGAGAACCGTAGGGCCTAGGAGGACCACCTTTTTTTTGTATGTTGGTCTCAAGGGGCCATGTTAACCCATCCCATTACCACTCATTTCATGTATAGCACCACCTAGTTAAAAATTAAAAAGCAAAAAATTAGGTGTTGTAATCACAATATCTCTGGCTGACATGGTCAAAACTGCACAAAATTGAAAGTGTAGGATCATTATGACACCCTCCGAAAGCATGCCAAGTTTCGTGGACTTTCGTTCATGGGGGGCCATACAATAAATGAATTTATGTGTACATTTAGTGACCGTACACCAACAGAGTTTTCTGTAAATATCTTGAGAACCGTAGGGCCTAGGATGACCCATTTTTGTGTATGTTTGCCTCCAGGGGTCATGTTAACCCATTCCATATGCACACATGTGCATAAACAGATATTCAAACACACACACACACATACATTCACAGTAATCATACATATAACACATACACACACAGTAGACATATGTACGCATGCATGCACATTCACACACACAGGCGCACACACAGGCACACCCACAAGCACATGCATTCACACACACATACACACAAATAAACACGTACACGCACACATGCACACAATTCAAGAATTTCTCAGAATTATGAATAGGCAAGATGGGGGTGGGGTTCTATAAAATGTATTTTACATGTGAAATCTATGAACTAATCATGTTTTGGTAGCCTGACGTAGTCATACTCAATTCTAGTCAGAATATGAGTCTGATACTGCTCCATTGGGACGTAATTATGGGGCGTGTTTCAAACGATACAGGGGGGGAATGCCTCTGCACTCAATTGGATAGACCTAACCAATCAGAGCAACAAAATAGCTTACCGTGAGGTGTAGGAAGAAAACACACAAATCATCCTTCTTCTCCTATATCCTCTCCGTTTTTAAAAATAATTATGTTGAACAGTGATATGCTACAAACATGTTAAACAGCTGGGAAATGTTGTCGCAAATCCCTCGAACAAGTGGTCAATCAGAGATTTCAAACAAACGAGGGAACATGTCGCAATGCAACAGCGCTGTTTTCCCTTGATGAATCCCACATCTCAACTTTGGCCAAAGTTTTCAGAAATACAACCTCATTAAATAATATGAATTTTCCATATGGAGTCTTAAAAGCCATGTATCTTTCTAGCCACAGCGTTTTTGTTTCAAACATAAGCCTAATCTAAGCGTGCTCAGATGACGTGATAGACCAGGCGCCGTTGCTCACCTGGTTATCATCGTAAAGCCTGATTTGATTGGTCCGCCCGATATAGGGCGAGCATACTTCCACCACAATGAAGCAATGCCAGACCGAACTTCCCGACCTCAAATGTTGTGGCCAGGACTAAGTTCGGAATGGCACCCAGGCTAATGTTTTGGTACTTGTTGTCTAGCAGATACCAGTGAGAATTGAGTGTGCATAATGCAATTCAGTGAGACAGTTAGAATCCTATATGCCTTTCACCTTTTGTTTTTAGCCAGCAGCCAGACCAGCAGATACCCTGACTTTGCTGAATTACTGAAGCTAAGCAGGCTTAGTTAGTACTTGGATAAGAAGCCTCCTTGGAAGAGTAGGTTCCTGCTGGAAGCGGTGTTGGTGGCTGGCCAGTAGGTGGCACTCTTCCCTGTGGCCAAAAGCCATCAAACAAATATCAATCCCAATGTCCTATTGCAGTGACAGGGACACTGTACTGCAGGAGATGTTTTCCTTTGCATGAATGTTAAATTGAGGTCCTGACTCACCATGGTTGTTAAAGATCCCATGGCACTTATCACAAAGAGTAGGTGGTTCCCTGATTTGCTTTATTTATGTACACATACATAAAGACACACACACATGCGCGCACACACACATACACACACAAAAACACACACACACATGCGCGCACACACACATACACACACAAAAACATACACACACACACTACACATGCACACACACGCACACACAAAAAAACACACACAAAACACAAATACACAAAAACAACCACACACTCTGCACACACTCAATTACAAACACACAAAAAAAGAACAAAGTAGGAAGTGAACTCAATTTGACAAGCGTGACTTATTTTTCTGGAAAAAATGTGCTGGACTGGGCGGCGGTCATATTTTGTACCACTCTGCGGTACATTTAGTTTTCCCAATAATGACCGATGTTCTATACATAATCCCTTACATAGTATTGCTCAAAACTGTAAACCAAACTTTATAGCTTAACTCAACAAGGTACATTTACGCCATCATGCAGCCATACTTGCATTATGCATTTCCATCATATTATCCATTATCATCTTAAAAGGGTCAAAAGGGCTTGTTTTAATGCTGTGGAGAGACTGCATACACATCTGTTGTTTTTGATGGCCTCAATCAGAGAAAAGGGATTTTTCCATGAGCTAGTTCTAGAGACGATTCTTGAGCTCAGGTGAGAAGCAGCACGGTATGGCGGTAAAATGGAGTGCGTGTGTAACCACTCACCTGTCGTCCTCTCAACACGTTGCACTTACTGACCCAACAGCATACAAACTGCTCAGAGAGATAGGGAGAGAGAGGTGTGCTAGTTATCATATTAAATCAGGCATTATAATCCATCTGAACGTTGCCTTCTTTAATATGCAAATAGCACAACACTGAGATGATTCTATGGTGAATAATAATGAGCAGGTAATTGCACAATGTTTACCGTATCGTGGCATCTGTCATTCAAAAACTGTCTCTATTGAACACTGTCATGGCCATTCTCTGTCCCTTGGGCTATTTAATCTGTGCCTGATTTGCTGTAATCCCTTTCATGGTAAAGAATGCATCCACTGACAAGCTATTTTCCTGATAAAAAAAAGAAAGAAAGAAAGAAAAGGAAAGAAGGAAAGAGAGAGAGAGAGACAGAGAAAGAGAGAGTGAAAGATTGAACAATGGCATGGAATTGCATTACTGCACTGTTGGAGCCCCGGTGGTAAACCCCCACCACCACCACACCATGAGCCAGGGACATACTGGCCACAAGGTCCCTGAATGCATTTCCTTCTCTCTCCATTTTTTAAGTGGCAGCTGCCTGTCTAGGGAACAGGCCCACTGTAAAAACAAAACAAAACCGCCCAAAATTGTGACAGCCGAGAGCTGACAAAAAGAGTTGATATGGGGAAATTACAATGCCAACCTCCCCAACCCCTCCACATCAAACTTGAATATTTTCTGCAATGCACAAAGGAGTCTTTGTCCTCTCCTCTAATTGTCGGAGTTTGGACAGGACGATGTCAGGCGCCTGGTCCCTCACCAGCTGCTGCTATAAGTAGCGTTTTGTTTAATTAGTTCTTTACCTTTGAGGATGAAAGCGTCAGAAAAAAAAGGGACGTTGAGATGAAAACTCTGATTTCTCCGCAGGAGTAATGCGTCAGGAAGACAGGAGTGAGGTCAGACGCCATTACTTCAGAGTCACTCTTACCGTCGCTGCATTTAAGTCTGGATGGGGCCTGCTTCTTTTACTAGCACCTCTCTCAAGTCATATCAATTCATTGCTGGTCCATTAAAGCCATAAGTGATTGTAACCATTTATCTTGACCGTGAATCTCCCTCGAACACATACTTATATTAATTGTTTTCACGGCAGCAGATAGGAGTGATGACAGCATTTTACCACAGAGGCTAAATTATTTCCGCTGTGAAGCTGATGTAATCTTCAGGTTGAAACTTCGCAATGATGGATGGATGGGACTGTAGATGCATCAAGCTACAAAAAAGGATGTCAGCACTTTGGCAGTCGTAGCTTCACGAGCCACTTCCGAGGCAATTCTCCTAATTGCTCCGAGGGGAAAAATTGAGATGGCAGTGGCCACACTGTAAATAAATACAGAGTACCGTAATGATTTCATATCAACATGCATATTAATTCTTTGTAGCAGGAGAGGTCAGATTTACTGAAGGGTCTTGTGTGTTTGGTCTGCCTCATTTAGCAAATGAAAGAGAATTAATTTAATCTGTGATTCATGTTTCCTTCCCAATAATAAACTATGCCATAAGTTGTGCTCAGAAATAACATGGCCATGCTGTAAGTGAATCTATGGCCCCTAACTGTGAATACATTTCTGATTAAGAAGACTGTGTGCATTGTAATTTTGCTGTACATTGAAATATTAGTGTTATTTAGAAGCACAGGGCAGAAGAGTCAATGTACTTATTGTAGTTCGACACAAAGTACAGTCTGCTGCCAGTTACTGATAAATTTCCATCCAGGCTTTCCGCCCGGATGAATTTGCGTAAAAGATTCATGGCCAGAGTTTAAGACATATTAATGTTTTACATGGCTGGCCTGAGTTCAACTTCTCCTAAGATGTTTGGAGTGGGATGACTAATCAAGCCCAGTGTCCATGCAGTGGTCCACCTGCAAGGGTACAGCAATAGCAGAGGTGGAGACATGGCCCTGTTCTGTAATACCATGGTGAAGTGGTCCCCATCAGCCCCTGGTGGTCTTCACATGGCGGGGTCATGTGACGGACAGATAAGTCTGTTCATCACAGAGAGAGAGAGAGAGAAAACAGACACCTCTGGAGGTGTTCATGTATGCAGTGTACATACACTCTCGTCACTTTCCAATTCCACACACACACACACACACCTTTGCAGGTGTACATTAGAAAAAACGGCGATAGAGCAGATCACATTGTTCTTCAGACATCATTGCCTTTTAACGTGTGTACCACACACTTCCCGAGTTTGCATTTGTGGGAACTGCAGGAAATGGTTCGGAGTCAAAGATGCGTCCCTCTGATGGCTGCTAAAAGGATGGTGGTGAAAGATAATAGAGTGAGGTTAAACACTGCTATTTTGGAGACTTCCTAAAAAAATCATATTAGTCTTCGTGACTAATATTTGACTCTAAATAATGGAAAGTCAGCGGCAAGAGGCATCATAAACAAAGCCAGTCATAAAGATTCATTTTTTCTCGTGGCTTTTCCGGGACTATGACTCAAAATAGCTGCAGTAGAAAAAAAACGCTTCCTACATTTTTATCATATGGAGAAATCCTTACACTTTTGTCTCAGTGAAGCTTGGGGAAAATAAAATCAGTGGTAAGAACAATGCTGTGTGCGTCACTTAAGCCTTACATCTGAGCAGCTCCAGAGAACATTGATATGGTTTGGGGTAGGGGATGGTGTATGTGTGTGTGTGAGTGTGCGTGTGCATGCGGGCATGCGTTTACTAATACTTTGGATGTTCATCAGTCCCCCCCCCCCCCCACACACACACACACCACCACCACCTGGCACAACAGAATTAATAGATAAAAACTGAGTTTCAACTGAAGACTGGCAGGGGAGAGAAGAATAATAACGGAACTGTGATTCAGTTAAAATGCTATTAAAGGGACACTAGGCAATTAAAGGGACACCAGGCAATTAAAGGGACACCAGGCAAGCCTGATGCTTTTTCTCTACGAAACTCCCCCCCACTCGGTCTGAAGCTCTTTTCCTTTTCTTTGCATCTTCCGTCAAGAGTTTTCGCTGCTTCTTCACCGCCTCTGCCATTATACACACGTTTGCAACAATCGCTAGCGTTTCGTTAGCCTGCCCCTGTGCTGTGGATGCAGGATGTAAACTGAAACTGCTTCGGTCGGCGGGTACGATACACTGAACATGCAAGCGGGATATTCTTCCTACAGGCAGTAGGGGCGGACGAGACAGTCTTCATTCGCCCTGTAATGAGTCATTTAACCATATACCGACTTATACGAAGATGAGTAATTAACACGAAAACGCTGCCTGGTGTCCCTTTAAGCATCATCGGTATATGCTGACGGTGATTTGGGGCAAGTCTGTCCATCAAAAGGTAATAGATAGAGCACAGTTAGCATTCATCCCAACAGGCTCCTAATGGAAAGCTGAGCCCAGTTACAGGAATAAGCAATTTGTCCCAAAATCAGTTTCGGCTCTGTGCACTACATGGGGTTGCACATTGCACATCCATGCTGCTACACTACTTACTTCAGTAAATTTAGGTAATTCTGTGGATTTTACTTCCCCATATTTCTCTCTCTGTTTCTCTCTCTCTCTCTCTCTGTGAAATGGTGTGAGTTTGTGAGGGAGAATGAGAGAATGTGTGTCTGTGTGTGTGTGTGTGTGTGATGCATATGTTATCTCATATATATATATATATATATATATATATATATATATATATATATATATATATATATATATATATATGGCAACACTTTATTTTAAGGTTCACATGTTAGCCACTAATACATACCTAATTAATGTCTGTATTAATTGCCTGCAACATTAATCAATTGTTAGGCGTGTATTCACAAATTTCTTGTTCATGACGAATTAGGCCTTTATTCTTGATATAATCTTAATAATGACCTAGTAAGCCTTGATCTTTACTTACTAATTAGTAGTAAGTACCAAAAGAGAATATGTATAACCCACTAGTATACTGTCTGAATAAATAAATAAATAGTGGGAGTTGTAGAACAGTTGTAGAATAAGCAAGTATATGGCTCAACCTCATTGCTTTATTTCACTGCCCAGGTTGCTGTGTAAAACCACACTTAACAACTGGAAAATTGGCTCCCATTCTAAAGTGGAAACCGGTTCCTTAGCAGCAAGCACATTATCATCAGTAATACCTACGGTATGCAGTATGTACTTACGAGTCATGAATTGGTTCCATATTCTAAAGTCAGGCTTTACTCTCCCTCTGATACAAATGACATGGTGGGACAGTCTAGAGACTACACCTGATCAATACAGACATTCTTTACCGTTATCACCTGGAGAGAAGAAATACTCCTCTCTGATTGGCTGGTGGGGTGGCTATTAATTCTGAATAACAGGATACCTATGAAGTAGATCTGGTAAAAAAAAGTTTAATCACTGTTCCATATCAATGCTTATGAATGGTAACTAACAGCCAGCCATAGTAGGACGATGGTTGAGCCTGGAAGCAGGATGGAATCAACTGTAAACAAGCTAACTGTCCATGCTATAGCTGTTATAGGGCCAAAGAAAGTTGTACAAGTCAGCTTCTTTTTAAACGGTTTCCTTTGCGTGCTATAAAGGCATGACTATTGCCTATAGCGGCAACCGGGGTGACAACTTGGGCGTGATAACTTGGGCCTCCGCTGCGCATCACGGAGTTCCTTGCCTCTCGCCCTCGTTCATTAATTCCGTATAACACATTAATTCCGTAATACATTGTTAGTAGTTCAAGGATACAAGGATACAAGGAAGTTTATTGTCACATGCATATAGTTACTGGAAGTAAGAAATGCAGTGAAATTATGTCTGGTGTCAGCCTATTTGTGCAAAGTGGGGGGGGTGTAAAAAGTGCAGTAGAAGAGGGGTTTAGTAGATTAAGTGGCAAGGGCTGCATAAGAAAGGTGGGGGAGGATTGGAATGGGGGGGGGCACCAACAAGGAGCACCCAAGAGCAACAGGGGCAAGGAAAAACTCCCTTACCAAGGAAGAAACCTTGGGCAGATCCACGGCTCAAGGGGCTAACCCAACTGCCAGGGGGTCTTGGTGTGTGTGTTCGGGGGATGACAGGGGAGATGGGATAGTGTGCTGTGTATGTGGGGAGAGGGCAGTGTGCAATATGTGTGTTGGAAAAGCTTCCTCATGAGACAATGTGCTGTGTATGTAGGGGAGAGGGGGGGGCAGTGTACTGCAAGTATGGTGAAGGGACTTACTATTGCAAGCAGAGTACTGTATGTATGATGTATGTGAGTGATGAAGATGTGTGTGTGGGCGGGAGGGGAGTGTAGCAGTGACTGTGTGTGTGTGTGTGTAGTGGTGTGCGTGTGGGTAGGTGGGGGCAGTGTGCTGTAAGTATGTAGAGGATGTGTGTTGGAGAAGATCCTGAAGACAATGTGCTGTGTATGTAGGGAGGGGGGGGGCAGTGTGCAGCAAGTATGTAGAGGAGGCTTACTGTAGCAAGCAGTGTGCTGTATGTATGTATGTGAGGTGATGACAGTAAGTCTGTGTGTTTTTTGTGTGTGTGTTGGGGATGGGGGTGGGGGGGGCAGAAAGGCTAGGCAATCAAGGACATGGGTAGATGGAGGAGAAATCAAAAATAATAAATAAAAAGTTCTATGGAGATGTGCAAAAGTTGGAGAAAGTCAGACATGTGTGTGTGTGTGTGTGTGTGTGTGTGTGTAGGGAGGGGGGGGGGGGCAGTGTGCAGCAAGTATGTAGAGGAGGCTTACTGTAGCAAGCAGTGTGCTGTATGTATGTATGTGAGGTGATGACAGTGATGATGTAAGTCTGTGTGTTTTTTGTGTGTGTGTTGGGGATGGGGGTGGGGGGGGCAGAAAGGCTAGGCAATCAAGGACATGGGTAGATGGAGGAGAAATCAAAAATAATAAATAAAAAGTTCTATGGAGATGTGCAAAAGTTGGAGAAAGTCAGACATGTGTGTGTGTGTGTGTGTGTGTGTGTGTGTGTTTTGACGTGTGATTAAATAAGAAAATAAATAAAAGGTCTATAGCATAGGGTGAGGGATGTAAAAGTGCTAAAAGTCTTGTAGGTGTGTGTGGGGGGGTCATGAGTGCTGAGGAGTGAATGAGTGCAAAGTCAGTATAGTGTGAGTTCAGAGTTGGGAAATGTTTGAGAGTGCTGAAGAGTGAATGTGTGCAAAGTCAGTATAGTGTGAGTTCAGAGTTCGGATGGCCTGGGGATAAAAACTTCTCCTGAGTCTCTCAATTCTGGCTTTGTGACTACATAGGCGTCTTCTTGATTTCAGCGGTAGGAATAATCCATTGTTAGGATGAGAAGAGTCCTTCAGAATCTTTTGGGCTCTTAGGAGTACTCTTCTGGAATAGATATCTTGTAGAGCAGGGAGTTGAGTTCTTATAGTACGTTCAGCTGAGCGCACTACTCTCTGCAGAGTACTACAATCTCTAACTGTGGAGTTCCCATACCAGGTGATGATGCTACCAGTTAGAACACTCTCAACTGCTGAAGTGTAGAAGGCCTTCATGATGGATGTAGAAACTCTGAATTTCCTTAGCTGACGAAGGAAGTAGAGTCGTTGTCTGGACTTCTTCAGAACATATTGAGTGTTAACAGTCCATGTTAGGTCTTCAGTAATGTGGACACCAAGGTATTTAAAACTTGTGACTCTCTCTACAGGTTGCCCGCTGATCATTAGTGGGGTGTAACTGTAGTTCTGCTGCTGCCTTCTGTAATCCACTACCATTTCCTTGGTTTTATTGATATTCAGTGTCAAGCTGTTAGATTGACACCACTGTGCCACCTCATCAACCTGATCCAAGTAGAGCTGTTCATTGTTGTTACTAATCAGGCCCAAGATCACTGTGTCATCTGCAAACTTGATGATGGAGGTATGATTACTGTTGGCTTTGCAGTCATGTGTGTAGATGTTGTACAGCAGTGGACTCAAAACACAGCCTTGGGGAGCACCAGTGCTGATGGTTAATGAGTCAGATGTCAGACCCCCCACTCTAACCACTTGTGAACGGTTGATGAGGAAGTCAAATATCCAGTGACACAGGGTGGTGTTTAGTCCTAAGGCCTTCATCTTTGTGACCAAGGTGAGAGGTACTATCGTGTTGAATGCTGAACTAAAGTCAATGAACAGCATCCTCACATAATTCCCATTCCCCTCCTCCAGGTGAGTTAAGGTGGTGTGCATGAGGTTTGAGATTGCATCCTCTGTAGACCTGTTGGCTCTGTAAGCAAATTGGAGGGGGTCGAAGGAGACAGGGAGGGATGAGCAGATAATGTTTTTCACAAGCTTCTCAAAACACTTCATCACTGTAGACGTCAGGGCTACTGGGCGGTAGTCATTCAGACATGATGGACTTTTGTTTTTTGGTACTGGAACAATAACAGACTGCTTGAGGCAAGTAGGAACTGTCTCTTGAGCCAATGATGTGTTAAAGATATAAGTGAACACAGGAGCTAACTGAGCAGCGCAGAATTTCAAAACCCTGTTAGAAATTCCATCCGGTCCAGCAGCTTTTCTACAATTAACCCTCCTAAAGGCATTGCTCACATCGACCTCAGAGACACAGAAAGGTGCATCCTCATTTGCTTCACATGCTGCAGCTAGTGCAAGATAGTCTGTGTTTTTCATGTCAAAGCGAGCATAAAAAGCATTACGTTCATCTGGGAGGGCTTTACTCACATTCATCATAGGAGGGGACTTTCTTTCAAAGCCAGTGATGGTTCGGAGTCCTTTCCACACTCGTGCTGGATCACCCTCCAAGAAATCAGCTTCAACTCTGTCTCTATAGCGCCGCTTAGCATCTTTAATAGCTCTACGTAAACTATAAGATGCTGCTTTGTAATCAGTCATATCCCCTGAAAGTTGGGAGTGTGTTGACACTGGAAAAAAGATGGGAAAAATTACAGCATTGAAAATGTTTATTTGACATGTTTCTGTAAACATGTTTTAATGTACTCTTAACGATAAGCACAGCTCACAACAACAACAAAAAATCTTCAAAGTCTCAGATTTTTGTGTCAAGAAAGACTAGCAAAAACAAGTTTACCCAGAATTTAAAGAAATAAATAAAAAAAACTGTGCCTTTTTAAATAAATGAATAGGAAAAAGTGACCAAAAGAAATATATAATTTCATTCAACACATTTGTAGAATGTAACAGTGGTGAAACCATGGGACCAAGAGTAAAAAAGGTGATAAGGGTAAAGAATGTCATGGGCAGTGAAGTGCAGCGAGGTTGAGCCATACATGTATGTGTGTGTGTGTGTGTGTGTTACTTTGTTGTCCATACGCTCTGCATCGTTTTGTCCTATCACAGCCCTGACGCCGAAGTGATCTCCTGCTAGCTCGGCAGAAAGGCCCCTGGTGATTGATTAGCACTCCTCCGCAGGGAAAAATGCTGAGGCACATAGAAGCCACGGGGCAGAGGGGGTGGGGGGAGATAAGTGGAAACAGGAGAGATGAATAGAAGAGAAGAAATAGAGAGAAAGAACAATAATAATAATAATAATAATAATAATAATAATAATAAGCTTTATTTGTATAGCACCTTTCATACACAGAATGCAGCTCAAAGTGCTTTACATTTGAAGCATGTAACACAATAATAGTCAGTCAGTCATTATCAATCACTTTGATCCATAAACATGCCTCTTTATGAAATTAGATGTGACGTTGCTGACGCCAGTCTTATTAAGATGCATATCTGTAAAATCAGTTGAAAGCAGAGCCAGCTGACCTGATTAAGGTACTGTAGAGTGGGGTGGCCTTTTTTTTTTCAGTTGAACTCTCTGCCAAGCAACTTCCGGGCAACCTTAGCAGGTGTTTCTCCGTTTGTATAGAGGGAAAAGGTAGTTTTGGCTCACTTTCTGTCAATACAGCCACACATCACTTGATCAAGCGCCTGTCGTTATCTAGGCTTGCAAGCATCACTGATCTAATCCTTAGTGATGTCTATCCAGCTGGAGGCACAAGGAGAAAAGGTAAAATCCTATTCCACACGGGAGAGACCGCCGTCTGTTTTGGCAAATAAGAGTCAAGTCATTTAAATTCATGCCACTGATATATCAAGTATATATATGTATATCAAGCATGTTTTAGACATGCTTCTGTACCAAGACATTATGTAGTCACTGTCTCAATAAACAAAGGGGTAACACTTTACTTGACAGTATCGACATAAGAGTGGCATGACACTGTCATGAAGACATGACACTGTCATGACACATGAACCCTAACCCTAATCCTAACCCTAACTTGTTATGACAAAAACCAAATGACACTTTATGACAGACGCATTATGCCATAAACGTTTATGACAACATCATGTCACTCTTATGTCGATACTGTCAAGTAAAGTGTAACCAACAAAGGTCTCTGGGTTTTCTTCCAGTTTAATGATGCCCACATAGAAACTTACACAAAGTGCCTGGCTCATTGCATGCATGGCGGGCTTGCAGGCATGGACACACACTGGCATAAAGGCCTCATTACTCGCAAGCTAAAAAAAAGGAAATGCAGGACATGCCAACCATGGTCAGCCAGCGAGAACCAGTGAATGGCTCACATTCAAGAGCCAGGCAGAAAGAGAGCAGTCAGAGAGAGGTGGGGAGAGACAAAGATGAGGGCACATGGAGTTCAATGGGCTGCATCGGAGATGATCATGCATCGGAGATGATCATGCATACCTTTCTGTAGGCTGGCCAGACTACAAGCAAACAATTCCATTTTTGTTAAATGATACACAAACTGGCATAATAGTGGTCTGTGATGTCATGGGAAGGAAATTAAGTCATTTTTTGACTTTCCATTTCGGGGCCAGCAGGGCGCTAGATGACCTCCAGTGAACCTCCACATATCACTGTCCAAGAAGACTTCCTTTAAAACACGGCCCTGCATTTTTACCAAATTCAAAATTCAAAACATGCCTAGCAAAAGGCTAAATTACATACTATTAGAGCTGTCCAAAGTCTTACTGCCACTGATGCAGACCAGCTGTTTTGCAACAGTATGTTGGCCTGGCTTCTCATTTTAGAGGGTGCAGTGCAGTAGCAGCTGTTCAAACACTCACCATTATTATATTACTGTGTGTGGAGAGGGGGAAAATGGGCTTAACATTAAGTAATGAGAGAGACTGACAACCCAATGAATGCCTTATCAGCATGATTGGCTTTTCATTTGTAGTTTGACAAGTTCATAAAAAGGCAAACAGCATCTGGACTGCCTTCATTGCTTTTACAGTTCTACTTGGATCGGGTTGACTTTCAGTTTATGGTGTACGTGTACGAGGCACAGAGAGATACAAATGTATCCATACCAACAAAAGTTTTATGAAACAATTTATGAGTAGCAAAGTAACATTGATTCACAGGAAAGTTTGGAAAACTGAAATTTTTGCAAAATTAAAAATAACAAAACCATTGCTCATAAATTTGTATACGTTTTTTACTTTGGATGTCGAGCTCTTAAGAGAACATAATACACAAAATTGCAATGGCTAAATGTCAGAATGTAAATGTTTCTCGTGGGCAATGTAAATGTTCTACTTGTAGGATTAATATGCTGTGGAATATCCTGGCCGGTTTATACATGAATGTTAATTGCCAAGTACATAATTTATTGGAGCTGAGGGTGAATGATGGAATATCGGCCTTAGGGAGGGCGAGTTCATTATTTGATAATGTGCAGTGAGGGTAGTCTTGTCCACAAGATAAATTGAACCCCTAACAGCTTATCAATACAAATGTAGCAGCTTACCAACATTCCCATAATCAATAGTGACACATTCTTTGTGTTGTGTTGAGGCTGGGGTTTAATATGAAGCCTCTGCATGGTGCAGAGGAAATCTCACTCTGCTGATTCTCCTCTTGTCAGTGTTTGTCTTGTGCTGAGTGGAGGTGGCAGCAAAACACGGTCAACATCTTTGCATGTTGATTTCAACACTGGACGTTCTTGAGATAAGCACTCATAACAATTGGTTCCACAAAATTCTGCATAAGTATTCCCTTAAGACAGGCTCTACGTCTGGTGACAAGTAATTTGCATGGGCCTGTGTTTGGTCCCACATAATCACATTGAGATGGCTGGATTGTGCTGGATTTGCAGCTTAAACAATCAACAACTTTGCTCTGCTTTGCAGAGACATACAGCCATGCCGAGGGAGGCTCTAAAATGTAGTAGGAGGAATTTTATAGCCTCGTCCCTCAGAGCTACGCGCGCGAGCAGTAATGGAATGATCCGGGGGCTAAACTATGCGGAATCCATAATTTTCTTCTCCCGCAGACATACTTTTTGTCTGTTTCTCCTCTAGAGTCTCGCACTCTCGTTTGCTCTGATGTCCTCCTGTGGGTGGCATCAACTGGACTGCCTGGGCATTTTAGGGAGGCCCACAGTGAGAAGTTAATTTTAATGTTAATAATAAATTATTAATGAAGCAAGAGTCCAAAAATGGAGACAGAGAGAGAGAGAGAGAGAGAGAGGAGTAAATTAACATTTCTTTTCACGTGCCTCATGGAGAATATCAATGAGCCTTGCCACTTGGCTCCCTAACTGAGTATCTAAAAGTTACCGAGTGCCTTTCAGTCCAGTTGCAAGCAATCTGAACTAAGAAGACGGCTGCATTGTTTGCTTTGACAGTTAAAGCAGTGAGGACTCAGGACTTGTCAGACTGCTGATTACTTTCTTTTGTCAGAGGCAGAAGTATGACCAAAAGGCATCTGTCATCTCTGTCATCCTATTTCACACTGTAAACAAAAAGATTTGGCCGTCGTGACAATGTCATGCTCGAGCGTGGGCTGACATGCGGTAGGGGTGTTCTGGGGACAAGCGTTGGCCACGAGACCCCAAATCCAGTTTGAGCTCTACAGGGGCTGGCTGTGTGTGTGTGTGTGTGTGTGTGTATGTGTGTGTATGTTTATGTATGTGTATATGTGTGTGTATGTGTGTGTGTGGCTACAATTTGAACAGGATGCTTTTTGACGGCCGGCGAATCAGACAGCTGGAGCTTTTTGAGAGACTGCTAATCAGAAGTGACTGATGAATAAGCTTGATTTTGATTAATCGCAACTCTTTGGACTAAAACATGTTTTGACAAGCTCAACACCCCAAGAAAATGTAAAAAGAAAATGCTGCCCGCACCTGCGACTTACCCAATTAAATGGCCTGTTTTCATCTCCACAGCTCAGTGGTTAGACATGATCTCTTCTGTTACTCATCATGCCACTGTTCTTGCTCATAGCATCATGTGGTCCCAATGCTTTATAAATCTATTAAAAGCAATTCTAGTGACCCATAACATGTTATGGCATCAGGGAGGCTGGACTCAAAAATATGCTAGTACTCATTAGTGGGCATTTTGCATAAGCAACATAGCCTATGCATACGAATTTCAATCCTAATTGAGTCAGAATCTTTTGATGGATTTGAAGTTGCATGGTTGAAACTGCAGTAGCAGCTGAATCGCCACAATGAACAAGCAAACATTTTTACAATGAAAACAGATAATCTTTTGGAAGCACAATAAATGTTTACCTAAGCACATCTGCATTCAATCCTAAGGTTTGACAGCCTGCAACTCCCGGCTACAGAAAAGCATGCCTCGCTTGTCACAATTAAATCTTTATTTACAAGCCATCTGGTAGAATCACACAGTGCACACAGAACAACAAAGTCAGAAGTTGTAACCATCAAATCCACCCCAAGCATCTTGATTCCCAAACAGATTCTTTCCTCTGTGGGGGTAAACCAGAGTGATTTGAGGACGGCAGTTAAGAGTCATATCCAAAAGTGGTGCCAAAGTATGGCAGGACACAAGCACTGTGCAGACAGGTGAATAATTAAGGGCTTGTGGCTACCATTGCAACTTTAAAAGTGGTCACTGGCAGAAGCGAATGCATCCCTCTCCAAGTTACCTTCAAGGAGAGCAATGCAAACACACAATGTCCATCTGTGTTGCATCCCAGGCAGAAGCGTCTGTTTCTGCCGTGTCTGGCTGATATAAATAGAGGGAAGTTTCTGTGGTATTCCAGACTTCTGGCAGACGGCAGTCCTTTGTGTGTACAGCACCTGAGCCTCGATCTAACAAGTACTACTCCATCTGTCCACGTCGCATCATCCAAAGATGACGTCACCTAGGCCTTACAACTGAGAAGCTCCAGAGAACATTGATATGGTTTCAGGTAGGGGATGGTGTGTGTGTGTGTGTGTGTGTGTGTGTGTGTGTGTGTGTGTGTGTGTGTGTGTGTGTGTGTGTGTGTGTGTGTGTGTGTGTGTGTGTGTGTGTGTGTGTGTGTGTGTATGTGTGTGTGTGAGAGAGTGGGACATCTGCCTAATTAAAGACATCTATGTAGTAGAAGATGCTGAACACATGCTCAGAGCCAAATATGGATGAGCTGGACAGGCTTAATGAAATTTCATCTGAGAAAGACCAGGCCTGGGTATACAGCTCAAGACATAGTAATCAATACATTTTCCCTCATTATCAAGTACCCTTGATAATGTTCTCTCAGAGAGCCTGATCAATTTGCACTTAATTGACTTCATTAGTTATCTTTACTTTCACCTTATAAGACTGCGACTACAGCAATATCAATACTAGCATGCTGATGGGAACCCTACATTTGACCCTCTACAGCCTCCTTACACAATAACCTGGAACCTTGCAACCATGTTTGGTATTATTTATTTATTCATTTGAATTTCCCTCACGGGAGTATATATACTTATACTGAATACATCTACTTGATTCATTTGAAAGGAGGAAACCCTACAAAACCCCAACACATAGACATATACATGGACAAAGATTCTGCAAGAATATTTCATGTTTGTTGCTGGAGGGAGGACAAGGTTGTGAGAATGCTACAGACAGACAAGTTATTCTCAGATGATGCCATCAATCTGAACCTCCAATCACCAGTCGCTGGCCACTGCCTATATAAGATAGATCTCTCCCCTGGGCGAGTCTTGCTGGCCTCAGAGAAAGACTTCCCACTGGTTAGTCAAGTTTATTTATATAGCACATTTCATAAACAGAGGTCATTCAATGTGCTGTGCAATGTGGTCATTCAAAGCAGAGACTTTCTAATGTGGAGACACAGCACTCAAAAAATACTCCATAGAAATGCACGGGGCTAGTTTGTCACGCCAATATGGCCGTTGTCTACACATATCCCACCCCTTCCTCGGCAAAACGTCGACATGTGAATACATTGAGCCAATCATGTGGTGTGATGTGAATACATTGAGCCAATCATATGGTGTGTTGTGAAGACATCGTGCCAATCATGTGTTGTGATCTCGCCGCTGGAGCAAGATCGGTGTCGTGAAGCCTTGCACACGCGCAGTTCGACCCAAAGACTGTGCCCGATGAGTGCCCATAAAACGTTGGTATATGGCCGCCGAGTGGAGGGACTTGCCTAAAAGGACTTTGTTCAAAGTCTTGAGTTTTCAGAGAACTGAGGATATAAACATAACCATACAGTACGTGTTCCAATGCACCTGGGCTTAGAGCACATGCATTTACATCTAGGGGGCGGTGGTAGTGTAGTGGTTAAGGAGCTGGGCTAGCGTGCAGTAGCCTGTAGGGCGGTGGTAGTGTAGTGGTTAAGGAGCTGGGCTAGCGTGCAGTAGCCTGTAGGGCGGTGGTAGTGTAGTGGTTAAGGAGCTGGGCTAGCGTGCAGTAGCCTGTAGGGCGGTGGTAGTGTAGTGGTTAAGGAGCTGGGCTAGCGTGCAGTAGCCTGTAGGGTGGTGGTAGTGTAGTGGTTAAGGAGCTGGGCTAGCGTGCAGTAGCCTGTAGGGTGGTGGTAGTGTAGTGGTTAAGGAGCTGGGCTAGCGTGCAGTAGCCTGTAGGGTGGTGGTAGTGTAGTGGTTAAGGAGCTGGGCTAGCGTGCAGTAGCCTGTAGGGTGGTGGTAGTGTAGTGGTTAAGGAGCTGGGCTAGCGTGCAGTAGCCTGTAGGGCGGTGGTAGTGTAGTGGTTAAGGAGCTGGGCTAGCGTGCAGTAGCCTGTAGGGCGGTGGTAGTGTAGTGGTTAAGGAGCTGGGCTAGCGTGCAGTA
The DNA here is from genome assembly GCF_018492685.1 of Alosa sapidissima. Classification (NCBI taxonomy): domain Eukaryota; kingdom Metazoa; phylum Chordata; class Actinopteri; order Clupeiformes; family Clupeidae; genus Alosa; species Alosa sapidissima. The sequence continues at coordinate 29,102,792 of NC_055973.1, forward strand.
GCCTGAAAGTTGTCGGTTCAATTCCCGTCTTCCACCGTTGTGCCCTTGAGCAAGGCACTTAACCCCAAGTTGCTCCGGGGACAATGTGATCCCTTGTAATATAGCTGACATATGTAAGTCACTTTGGTCAAGAAGTGTCTGCTAAATGTAATGTAATGTAATGTAATCTCATAAAGCCTTTCTCAGGCAGAAGGAATCAATAGGTACATTGCTAGAGCTTCTTCTCCTGTAACCTGTCTGATACTGTCAGATGTCTGTTTGGTGCCCTCAAAAGCATTAGCAAAGCCTCAGAGACTACAAAAGGCCAAAGTTCCAGAATTTCTCTGCACTGGCCTGTCTACCAGTTCACAAACTTTTTCTCAAAGAGCTGAAAAGTAGTCAGAGTTTGGGTGGTTTATACAGCAACATTTCAAAGCTCTTTTGCTACATCTCCATAGTGAGGTTAGAATTCTCAATCTTCCTTCAATCTCACCGCAATATGGAAACATTCTTGTGCAGATAAACACTGCATCTAGATAAGCGAATGTCCTTTTACATAGAAAAGCTATCTACTATTATTTCCTCTCTGCAAATCTGCTCCAGTTTGTCTATAAATAGGTTATGCAAAGAAGAAGGATCTGGGCAAAACACACCAATCTACAAACAGATCTAATTTTCCGTCACAGTGAAAAGGTAGCCAGCACTTATTTTAAACAATAATGTTTTTTTTAGAGGCTGGCTGCTACTTGAAAAATAAAAAACATATCAATCTTTTATTCCACATAGATGGGATGTGGATATCTTCCCTGGCGGGAACAGAGGGACATGAGAATGATGATCAGTGCTCAAGACACATCCAATTAATTATCTATCTGAAAGTCACTCCAATATTGCCTTGGGCTATGTATTCATTATTTTAAACGCAAAAAAAAGTTGGAGAGCTTTCAAACTTTGCACAATTGGCATCATGAAAGTAAGAAACCCAAACAAACAACGGAACAAAAGCATTTTTTTTTTTGTTGTGGCTGTAGCATTTGGGTGATTTCCTCACAGCAAAAGTATTGAAATGCAAAAGAAAAACAAAAAGTTGTGACCTAGATGTGCGCTGTTGAGCTGGAACAAAATAGGTGTTGGGCATACCGTCATGGGTTTGGCTAATGGAGGAGCACGTCAAAAATAACCGTCAGAGCAGAGGGGTGTGATGTGTGTAAGCCACAGATAGGGCTGAGAGACAGAGAGAAAGAAAGATTGACAGAGAAAGATTGACAATAATCATAGACTATGGCCCCAGGTTTTCACATTAAAATATGTGAGATGGTAGCAAACAGCTGGTGGTAATTTCCTAGGCAATTACTGGCACTCCCAGTTGGATGCGGACATAAGACTTGTCAATTTTTGTGTCATATCTGGGACAGGAGCACATCCCATGACAGTCTGCTGTGATGAGAGGGGAAGCATTAGAGTACTCAGGAGAGGAAGGCGGTGTGAGGCGATAAGAAATTCACAGGCAGCCGGGTCCATCTAATGCTGTGGAGTCAGAAGGGGTGGCTTTTAACAATACACACTGGAGTGTTTGGATGGGTTTGGGCTTTTAACAACACACACTCACAGGAGTGTGTGTTTGGATGAGTTTGGACTACATACGTGTTCTTTTTTCTCACTTTAATTCACACATGGAAGAGTACCAAAGAGTGGCATAAATTTGTAAAAAAATATAAAAGAGGGACCACATGTTTTCAAACGACACGAAAAGCTTGATGGTGTTAACGCTATTTCAGCAGTATGGTTTACCATCTGTGTGATCCACCTGTCAAAGCAGCACCCACTAGGTATGGCAAAGGGAATTTCAGTATTACTTCTTGGAGGGAAGATTTCAAAATGTACCTTGTACCTACTTTTACAACACACACACACACACATTCACTCACACACACACACACACACACACACACACACACACACACAAACACACACACACACACACAAACACACACACTCACTCACAGAACCTGTTTCGCAGCAGCTGCTAGCAGATGTCGACCTAATTAGCTACCGTATCCACAGCCAGCCCCCAGCAGCTTTTTGCTCCGAGGCTCTGCCGGGCTCCGGTGTGCCGCACGAGTCTTGGGGGAGTGGACAGCAGCACGCGGCACACCGGCAGCACCCTTGAACCTGCCTTTCAACCGGCAGCTCACACACACACACACACACACACACACACACACACACACACACACACACAGGCACACAGACCGTAGCATGATAACTAAGAGACAGAGAGGAGTACTGCCTGCTGCAGTCAGGTGTGGGGAGAAGTGAGTCCTGGAGGAAACTCCAGGTGCAGGTGTATGAAGGATTGCTGCCTTCATTGATATTCTGTTATTCAGCCTAGTGCTGAATGAGGTGAGAAAAGGGGAAAAAACACAGTAATTGTGTATGTGTGTGTGTGTGTGTGTGTGTGTGTGTGTGTGGGCTGGAGGGGGGGGGGGCTATATTTGCAAAGCTATCTTACCTGATCAATATTATATTACATTAAGAGCAGGGGGAAGAGGATGGTGTCTGAGCGATATGTTTTCATCAAGTGCAGGCTCCGAGCAAATCAATGCATCGGCCACTGAGATATTCTTCCTTGTGTCATCCTTCAACCAGCCTCTCATCAACCTGTTTACCCAGCCACAATAAACAAGGATGACCTCCAACACAAGATGGTGAAAGAGAGAAAGAGAAATAGAGAGATGGGGGGGGCAGAAGAATCCACATGAGTACAGTATGTCAAGTAGATGTGTGGGGGTAGAGACAGCACAATGTAGAAGAAATACGGAAGGAGCAAAAAAAATGGAGGGCCAGATGGAAACAAGTGATAAGGCACAGTAAGGTGTGGGTGGGAAAATAATGGGGGAAAGGCTAGCGGTAGGGCCCTGAAAAAGGGGATGGGTGGGTAGGTTTGTGTAGAGGGTCAAGGTGCTTAAGGTGGTCACTGACGTCAAGCGTACGGGAAAGCAGGTGATCAGTCCTCTGGAAGCCCCAAAATGAGGAAATAATGATCACATTTGCAAAGGAATCATCAAGAGATCAGAAAAGCCATTTTGTTCCACTCAAGAGCCTCATAAGTCATTGCTTACTGCGCTCTTTGTTGAACTCTTCTCTAATTACTCTTTGTGTTGTGGTCAACGATGATATCTGGATGGAGGTAAACATTCATGTCATATATATTAATGAGCACGATTCCGCAGATGTTCATGCAATCCACTATTATGATAAACGTACCAGCCATTGTATTGTTACATTGTATCTTCATTTAGTGAAAAGGATTCCTCATTAATACAGATGAATATTTAAAAGAGCATACGTACATAGCTCAATGTTGTAAGCTTAATACATAACCATACTGTTTTTCTACAACACAACTGAAAGTAGTAAAATTACATTTTTGTTTCAGTGATGCATTAATGCATTAATGCATTAATGCGCACAACTGTAGTGTGTTATTATAGCAGAATGGACCATAATTAGACTACTGCGCTGTAATTCATAATGAAATTAAAATGCGAATAAAAATCCTGGGGCACTTATGTTGCAATTTGCACAACCCTGCCACACAACCCTTGCACAACCCTTTTTAAGTATTACTTTGTAAATCCACATGTATCTAATTAATCATGACATTGTAGATTGTAAAGTGTTTGACTCCAGAGCCGATTAAATATTTTCTCAACCATCAACGCATTTGCCATTTTTATGTGCAGTTTCCTTCTGCATTTTGACCATTTACCCTTTTTTGCCGCATTAAAAGAAAATAATGTGCCTCTGTTCAAACGCTTTAGGTTTCCAACTGCAATGCTAATTGCAGGCACTGCTCAAGCCACTCAGAAGAGCCTTGGCAGCCTATATGGCACTCCACAGTGGTCTTCGCTGGCATTAATATTGCATTTACTTTAGAGACACGCCTGCTTGAAATGGACCAAGGCACGCACACAGACCGGTAATCTGAGTCTGAAGAGACATAATGAACCAGCAATATTAAACAGTACATCTCTGCCTTTGATCCGTAGCACCACCTTTGGGTATGTTAATTAGCACCATGCTAATGTAAGATGTGCTAACAATAGAACCAGACTGCTGTCACAGTGAATGCTACATGGAGGAAAAGGAGAACTGGTCTGAGATGAACTAAGAATTGAGGGGATAAAAATAAGAGAGAATTGAGAAAAAAAAACAGATGGAGACCAGCTGCAGAAACTACAAAGAGGCTAATGGTTTGTTTTTGATGTAGAATACAACATTGCAAAGTGTGATCATCTCGAGTATCAGCCACCCTGTCGACAGCCTAATTTAGAAAATGCTAAAATCTTGTGGTCTGCAGCCAGACCTTTTACAAAATGCCAAGTCAGACTGTTTCAGAAGTAGCTGAAGCTGTTTCTATGCCCCACAGTAATCAGGATAAAGACCTACAGAAGCCTTTTCCAGCCATCAAAATGTTGGAAAACTAACTCATCTAGTCAACAGCCAATCACAGATTAGTCTAAAAACTTAGCAAACTTGTGAGTGAAGGATACAAAGCAGTTGCAATGTGATAGCCTATTTAAAATAAGCAGGGATACCTTATAGCTGATATAGCCAAAGTCCTTTTAGGCAAATCCCTCCACTCGGCGGTCATATTGCAACGATTTTTGGGTACTCAACGGGCATCCTATTCGGCAGAAATGTGTGTGCGCAAAGCTTCACGACACCAATCTTGGTCCAGCGGCGAGTTCACAACACATGATTGGCACGATGTCTGCACAACACAGCACATAATTGGCTCAATGTACTGTAGTCACATCACACCACATGATTGGCTCAATGTATACACATGTTGACGTTTTGGCGAGGAAGGGGTAGGATATGTGTAGACAACGGCCATATTGGCGTTACAAACTAACCCCATGCATTTCTATGGAGGATTTTTTGAGTGCTGTGTCTCCTCATTAGAAAGTCTCTGATATAGCCTGAGAAATGCATTATATGTGTGCAGTGGAGCAATAATATTATTGCTGGACTTGGATTAGAAGAAGCCATATTGTGCACTCATCAATCCCCTATTGGAATCCATCCGGAATAAGTAAACACCACATGTGCATCTGTGTTACAACAACAACAACACATTGCATTTACACTTTTAAAGGCACCCAAAGTGCTTTACAGTGAAGGGGGAACCTCCTTAACCACCACAAATATGTAGCACCCACCTGAATAATGCAGAGCAGCCATTATGGGCCATAACACTTACCAAACATCAGCTTGAGATGGAGAGTGAAGGAACACATCATAATTCCATATTAATACCTATTATCAGCATCATAGTTGGCCCCACAAGACTTCCTTTTTAACATTCCATATGTTATCTTAATGCAGAGGAAGTAGATTGGGACCCAAATAGAACGTTCAAGCATTGTTTTTGTTTTTATTGTTGAAAGGGTCTATAGTTTGATGTTTGCATGCATAGTCTACACAAAACATAATAACACGGACACCTGGCGAGTGCAGTTAATAGGGGTGTAACTAAATTCAGCAAGATGGCCCTGTCGGATCTGGCTCCAAAATTTAATTTCTTTGGCCCAAGTTTCCAGTAAGTTTCAAGAAATGTGTGTTGGTAGTTTACATTTACATTCATTCATTAAGCATACACTTTTCATCCAAAGTGACTTACAGTACATATGTCAATTATATTAACCTCCTGAGAACCAAGAAAAAAAAGTGTCCAACAATTTCTTTTTTGTTGTGATTTCCTTTCTATTTAGGATTAAAAAAAACATCTTACAATTTTTATTTTTTTTATTTTAAATTTTATAGCATGTCCCCTGTGGTGGACTAAAGGACCGTTTTAGTATAAAAAGGTAGCCATAAAAAAATAGACAAAAATGGACAAATTATGCTTTTAGTGGTATTAAATTAAGGGTAAACTTAGGGAAAAGGGAAAAGGTAATTTATCCTTCTAGACTACTTTATTTGCCTTTTTGGACAGTTGTATTTCTTTTTTCTGGATTGTTCATTTCATTTTCATGTTTTTCTTTCATCTGCGATAATTCATTTTTTAGTCTTACTCTTCCTAGCTATCTTCTTGAGGCACAGGTTCATAGTCCTCAGCTCTGTTTCACTCACTCATCACCTGAGAGCTCCAAATCTGAATCATTCATCCTATACAAATGATCTAAATTTCACAAAAAAATCAAAATATGTTGGTCCTCGTGTCCATTATAATGGACATTCATAAAGTCACTATTATTTCAAAATGTAAATAACGTCTTTCAAAATGAATCATATGATTCCTGACATTTTCATTAACAAGAGCATATATTGCCATCATAATGGATGCTTAATAAGAAGACACTATTTCACTTACTCTCCTCCTCCCATAAAATGTGCTTGTTTTGATGTCAACCATTTTTGAGAACAAGAAAGAGGAGGTTCCCAGCAACCCAGCCAATCACATGATATATCATTAGAAAGCCCAGGATGTCCTCTTTAAAAGACCACGGGAATTGATAGAATAGCTCAAAGGGGTATGCATCTAAAACTTATGTCCACTACAGAGGACATAGGTCTATGGATTGGGTCTCAAGAGGCTATGGGACTTCATTGTCCCCAGAGCAACTTAAGGGGTTTTAAGTGCCTTGCTCAAGGGCACAACAGTGGCAACAACTTCTCAGGCTACTGCATGCAAGCCTAGCTCCTTGACCTCCTGTTGTGGATGAGTTTGATGTAAAATTATGGTAAGTGGAACCATTTGAGGAAGTGATTTTCTACAGCTTTCTAGACATAATTGTGGCTTCCTTGGATGGAATCACTGGTCTCTGCATGGTTGGGATATAATTCAGACTCGTAATCAAACTCAGGTATTCAAGGATGGATCAATTTCCTGCAATGGTGATTAAAAATGATATTTTCATAAAAGTATAGTCATAAAATTCATTGGATGTTTTAAATTCTTACTCATAAGGGGATACCAGCACCATTGCATGTGCCGCAAAAACGTTCTACACTTGTTATTATTTGACAGGATATTGCTGTTCTGCCCAATCAACCTCAATAGAGCACATCACTGTATCTTTTTAACATCAGTTTTCTTCCTCTCTCTCTTAATGATAACCGTACCCCTCCCTGTAAAGTATGCAGGAAAAAATGAGTTCAAAAGCATATTTCTTATTATTGACAGGCTATGAAGAATGAAGGTTGCTTTCTGCTGGGAATTTTCAGTTGCTAGGCCTCTCAAATAGAACTGTCAAGAGTTCTACCAACTTTACCCAAATTTTATTATTTTATACTTTAGAATGGTAGGCAATTTCACAATACCCTTTTGCATACTCTTAGTTTAAGGTCAGAGGCAAATTGATTTCAGGGCCATGTAATAAGAAGAAAGTGTGGGTCTGTAAGGCCGATCAGCATATTTCTGGATCTCCTGATTTGTTTTATGAGCTGACATAATTCTCTGTAAGTGTCAAGAAGGTCTGAGAAAGAACTTTGGTAACTTCTAGAAAAGGTATTAGCCAGCCTCCAGTACTTTTGTCCTTTCCCTTCGTCATTCTCAGCGAAGTCGAGGGAGCCTTGACTACATCTATCAATGTGCAACAGAAATCAAATCAATGGCGAGCCAAACATGCTGACAGGAACTGTGACAAATAAGACAATGCCTTTGTATTAGTATGGAAAGTTTCTGCAGGAGATTTTTTTTTGCTTTTTGTTTTCTCTCCCGACAGTCATTCCCCTGTGTATGTGGGAATGCTTTTACTCTGAGCGATTAGCCGAAAGACTATGCTAATGTCGAGCCATCAGAACAATTACTCAGGAGGCCACTCCCCTAAGTTCTTGTTAAAAAGCAATTATGGAGTGAATAACTTCCACAATGTAATGGGCCTCTTAAGAACTTACAACACAAATAATGCTGAATTGAAAGGCCATTTTGATTCTGAACAACACATTTGGAAAGCTTTGCCTGTTTTTACTTTTAATTGTTTGCCCCAGTGACAAGTTGGACACATTTTTCCTAAAAGAAAAAAATGAAAGCAATAGGCAAACTACTGCTGTCTTGTTTGTGTAGTCTGTTCTTTTGCATTGATCACAGTTTTACAAAAACTGTGGTCTGTGGTATACAATCTCTCACATGGCTATTTAGGTCTCAAGGGCCAAATATTTCAGAAGTTTTGCATATCAAACTGATTTTGAACAGCATACTGCATGTTGCAAAAACCAGGGAAGGATGAATTAGCCTGTTTAGAACCATTAGAAGTTTGCCTGCACTATGGAATTACCAAGAGTGATGCTGAAATGTAAGAAATCATCATAGGCCTATAATTTCTATTATATTCCTTGTGTCATGCAATTGACAAAAAATGAAAAAAGGATTTAAAGTGTCACTCTCCTGCTAATGCAGACTGTATAGCAAGATTGACAGGTCAACAACCAATCACCGCTGTTCACTAGCTAGCTGTCTACCAGAGAGGATTAAAGCGGAGCTTTAGTCATCAAGGATCTTTGTGTCTACTTTGTGAGTAGTTAGCTTGCTAACTTACTAACATGAGATAGTTAGCATGCTAATCAACTCTGACATTGTTGGGTTACATTAACAGGGTTTTAGATTATAGTAGTGTTGTACTCGAGTCTGGGCTTGGTCTCGAGACCTTTTGAGATTTTTTGTTTACTCAATCTCGTCTCAGAATTGAAAGCCTATTGTACATTGGATGGAGGCGGACTCGTAATTTTAGAGCAAGACCACGATACCTTTTTTCCCATACATTATTTTTAATTGTGTATTTCATGGTATATTAAAAAATATCCACCATTACAAATATTCTTATTTTAATAAAAATTATAATATTAACTGGCGTTAAAATATGTCTCATGGTGCTATGCTGCGCAACGCAAAGGATGTGAAAGATACAAACTTTGTCCAAACGGCACAGCAGTTATTCTGGAGAGGGTTGAAGTAGCCTGACCTATGGTTTTTGCCTAATCTGACATGCGTGCCTCTGGTTGTGATGATCGACAAGGTGAGTAAGCAATCCGCAATTATTACATTTAGTTACTTGAACCACAAGACATTCATTTCTAAAGGAGGTTTAAAGAAGAAGAACAAAGCAAGTTTTTCTTTTACTCTTTTTTTTCTACTTTTTTTTTGTCTGTCTCGATGTGGTCTCGATTCCTTAAAGACTCGGTCTCGACTCCGTCTTGCCTCCTCATAGACTCTGTCTTGTCTCGGAACTCCAGTCACCCCTCTCGTACGTCTTCATAAGCCACTACCTATAAATAGGTGAGCCAAGAGAAACTAGTCCTCTTCGTATTTTTCAGCGATCGCAAAGACCTCTAACCACGCTTGAAAGAAGCCTCCAACCTACCAGCAATACTATTGTATGTTCACCAGCATCTCAGACTCAAAGTACCCAGCTCTTGCCTCACTGGCCTTCCCGGTTTACAAACCGAAAGCATGAGCCTTTTTTGAGGCTTCTTCGAAGACAAGCCTTTCTAATTCCCCTACCCAGCCCTATACCAATGTAACTACCTAAGAAGCACAAGTTTTTAAAAAAAAAAAATTATGAATGAAATGGTACATATGAATAGGTCAACTGAAGGGGATCTCCCCAATTTAAGAAAATGATATAAGAGGAAACACTGACACCAAACAATCCTCCCAACGAGGTAACACAAGTACATTTTGAGGAGTCATTAATTAAGTAAGCCTTGCATCCTGGGGATGGTAGAGCAGTGGCAGGTAGATTAGTAGTTCATTTTGAGCATACCCATTGGAGTGTGGGTGATTGGTTCTGATCGATGACATCATCCGAAATTGACTCCCCTTGGTTAACATTTTGTGTTCTCCTTTATAATTAAACAATTGTAAGACAATTAAGTTGTCCAAGCTGTTACAGTTCCAGGCAAACAGATGTTGTCTGTGTTGTCAGAGAAAAGTTTATGTCCCTTATCTTTGTGTTGTGTAATGCAGAAAAACACCCGTTATAAACTAAAAATAATGTTTGGATTTTATTGATGGATTGCCCAAGACATTTTGTCCTTGAGGCACTTTATGCACAACGCATTTGTCCTGTTTTGCTGGAGACAAGAACTTTTTTTTTTTATCAGTTTTCAATCTTCTCTGTGATTGCTTGTAACAGTTGCAATAGTGATCTACTCCGCTGAAATGAAGCTTTATCTCTGAGGGAATCAATACATTTGCATCCACAAAATGAGTGGGTCTCCTACCCACTTCTCCAAACATACAGCTGGATATTAATTTAAAAATCACCTTTCCGCTGAGTATTTGAAAATAGATTTTAATTCCATGTTTCTTCCTCTGTTACAGGGTCAGGTTTGAGTCAAAATCATAAAATGTCTCGTTGTGCAGTGTTATTAGACTTTTTTTTATTAACTTTTTTTTATTAACTTCAGATCCCTACAGAGGGAGTGAGACATTTAGGACAACCTTCTACTTGAGTGGGGCAGCTCTCTCAAATCTGACTATGTTAAAGGAATTATCCGGAGTAAAATGCATACATTTACGAATGATTGGGAGTACATACGTTGAGTTGACATCAAAATCATGTCATTCGGATGTGTTTTGAGAAAGTTCGATTTTACAATTTTTAGTTAAAACTCGTTAGCCTGGAAGTGACTAGGGCAAGTGATTTCGCCGCTACAAAACGCTATTTTTATACCACTTCTACAGTTCCAAACAACATTACACTTATGTGGTAGTGAGTAGAGGGTCCCTAAAGCCAAACTGAAGTATCCCGAGGTCTTTATGTGGTCGGATAGAGAGTCCAGAATGAATTTCATCAAGCCAGTACCTTTCCGGAAATGTTGCTGCTGTAGCTGGCGTCTTTAGGGGAAAGTCTGTAGGAGTCGATTGCCGAGTGTGGAATAACACGCTCTGGAAATTCACAATATAATAAAAAAAAAAAAAAAAAAAAAAAAAAACATAGTCCAGTATTTCTTTCAAAATTGAAATGAAGTTGTATGGACTGGACTATGTTTTTTTTTTTTTTTTTTTTTAAAACGGCGACGAAATTGTGAATTTCCAGAGCGTGTTACTCCACGCTTTAGGGACCCTCTACTCACTACCACGTAAGTGTAATGTTGTTTGGAACTGTAGAAGAGGTATAAAAATAGCGTTTTGTAGCGGCGAAATGATTTGTCCTGGTCACTTCCAGGCTAACGAGTTTTGACTAAAAACGGTAAAATCGAACTTTCTCAAAACACATCCGAATGACATGATTTTGATGTCAACTCAACGTATGTACTCCCAATCATCCGTAAATTGATCTAAAGTGCATTTTACTCCGGATAATTCCTTTAAGGACTAAGGAGAAACACATTGTGGAGGAAATAGAACCATCAATAAGCTGTGTGTGCGTGTGTGTGTGTGAGAGAAATGAAGAGAGGATGTTCGAGGGAGGCATGAAGCCCCTCTAATTCTGTGCGTTTCCCGAGTGTGCTGCCATGTTCGCCTTTTGTGTCTTTCTCCACGCTTCCTCCTCCTGTGAGCTGATTAGTGTTTGCCGTTTGGCATTTAGGCTCTGATTCATCACTGTGCCTTAACAGCAGTGAGACAGACATGCGCTTCATGTCAGGCGGATGAGGCGTGGAGATGATCTCTTTATGCAACTCTAGTCTGTAGGTGTTGCATTGCAGCTTGAATTAAGCCCAACTTTCCTGTTTGCGTCTTCACGTTGTGTTTTACTTCATTTGAATATGGAGAGGTGTGTGAGATGGTGGTGGGAGTGTGGATGGGGTGGTGGTGACACCAAACTAAATATAAAATGAAAGCATAGATGGTAATGAGGGCAGATCTGACAAGATTTGATGCTGGCATGATAATTTAGCTAAATCTAGTAAGGCTCAATGATTAAGTAAAGGTGATTTTCTATGCTTATCTAATCAGGCTCGGGTAAGACAGAAAAATACTAATCTGTAATTATGTTTGTCATTAATTTGGGTGATCTTCATCTGATGCCTGTCTTGTGTATTTTTTATTTTTTCATTTGCATGGTGAACACTGATTCTCTTTTAATTGGTGTGTCATGCTAATCCAGAGTGCATATGTAAGTTTCTAAGTTTGTATTGTGTTAGAGAAAAGGACACAACACTTCACATTGTTTTCTAGGGGAGTGTTGCTTATGTGTATATCAATAGCACTTGTGAATCCACACGACATATTGTTTATTTATCATTTTTTAAGGGGAGTGAACTAATGAGCTCTTGTGGCTTGGCCTTGCCAGGGTGGATCACTACTTAGTGTAATTGCTCATCTTGGCATGGTTCATTTATCACCGCAGGGCAAAGACAAAACTGTCCGCTGAGACTGGACTGCCCCTTCTCTTGCTGTTATTCCCCTCCTTTGCTCACTCTCTGTGTCCTGTCACTGAGGTGCCTAGCGCTGCTCAGAGGTCAAGTGCATTACCACCCTGCCCTGTGACCCGGGCTTCTCTGTGTTGTCCATTTTGTTTTTAATTGGGGTTGCTGCTGTTACTGGGTCCTTGAACTGATGGGCTGACTAGCGGTTCTTGCTGAGTCTCGTGTGAATTGCAGCAAACTCTTGCACTATCCATGTTCCACCCTCACTCTAAAACAAGGTCACAGTCTTACTGAAATGTATTATAATAATGACTCCAGAATGCACCAATTTAAAAAAAAAAAACATTTCAGTTGCAGGCAATTATGCCTCTAATCTTGGCACAAACTGCTTTAGGCACAATTCAGTAAATGCATTTAAATAATTTCTGAATAAGAAAAAGAGCAAATGGAATTTTAAAGACACCATTTCTCATAATGGCCAAATTACCTGGCCCATTCGATGCAATTTTAACAAGCATTGTTCAAACGGCTTAAGATTTTTGCTTTTAGGTTTCTTGATGGGAAAAGTCGTGTCAAAGGCAGCCATATGGCTGAATAACTGGAGACATGATTCAGCTGTTCTGGTGCTGTTGGGCTTTCAGTGAGAGATGTGCCCCCCCCCCCCCAGATACACACACACACACTCCTGATTGGCCTTGTAAAAGCAGGCGTGTGTGCATTTGCAGTATGTGTGCACAATGTGAGGCTTCACTTCTCCGTGCGGTGGCTAAGCCAAGTCTAAATATGGATTCACAATGGTGAGCGTTTCTTTTGTTTGCCTTCACAGAGGCTCCGTTTGGATTGCTCATGAGGCGCTGTTGTTTTTCTCTTAGTGAAAATGTATGCTTTTCAGCCAGTATTTTCGCTTCTTCCAGTGCTGTATAGACCTTGACTGCTCTGTGTTTATATGAAACTCTCTTCTCCCCAAGTAGGTTAGACTGGAGGCCTGGACACACACCAGCTAAATATTATAACAGCAAACCAGACAATTACTGGGGGTGATCCTTGAGGGAATTCTCTTGTAAGGCTTTGGCTCTTATCAGAGGAACTTGCAATTAAGCCCCTCATGTGTGCATACTCTACTTGCAAATGAGCATACCCCATGGAGTGTACAGTGCATGGGCCAGATAAGATGAACGTACTCTGTATCTGCCATACCCCTCTTGTGGAGCCTCGTCTGTAGCATGTTGAATTATTAAATGTTTCTCTCAAAACACAGCAATATTTTCTAATTACCTGACTTCTCATAAATATTAAATGTTCACCGTTACAAACGTGGACACTAAACAGGAGCGCTTCCCTGGATTTAATCAATAATACAATAGGAACATCACAGCATGCTGTCTCTGGGAGAAAAAAAAAAACAGATTATTTTTATTAATGCATTGCTTATCTTTCTCTTGCTCTCACCTGCCATTGGCCTCCCCTAACTGTCCTGTCTTCGTGGATACAGTTGAACTTCATTTTACCTTTTGAAAATGAAAGATCCTTAAAATAGTGTTAGTCTGAGCGGCCGAAATCCCAGAGGACAGTGATTATCGCAGCCATAGCTTTCTTCCCCTCGCGGTGCTCTCCTGTGTGTTGTGCTTCAAATGAGCCTTTGTTATGGTGATGGATCTCTTTTTGTCCATTTTTTTTAATGCCATTAAACGTGTTAGCCGTTTTTATACTGTGCTGATGGAGGGCTTCGCTGCCATCTCCCAGCTGCCCCCACCGAGTCCATGGCACCCATATTTCACAGACCATCACGCCTTATCCCCTCAGAAGGTTCTGGCCCAGAGGAGTCAGCATGTCCAGCTCCACACAGCCCCAGTCAGTCCCATTTTCCAGTTTTTGTACTCAGGGCTCAGTCATATCTCGGTGGCCATATTTACAGTGGGACAGGGCGAGGTATTATCGGAGTCTGACAACTAATGTATACCTATGCAGAGCATTGCCAAGGAGCGCTGCACTCGCTGTGTCAGCCCGGCTTGTTTGTTTGTGTTTGTGTTTGTGTATGCATGTCTGAGGGAAGTGTAATATAAATGTAAATTACTGTTGCAATAAAGGAATGAAATTTACCTTTTAATTTATTTAGGATAGTTAAACACACACCAACTCTCTCTCTCTCTCACACACACACACACACACACACACACAAACACACACACACACACCTTATACATACCATATAGACTTTCTTAACCTGGCAGCCAAAGTGATGGATGGTTTGGGTCTTATCAATAATGCACTGCTGTTTTGTTATGGTCCTCTTGCTTGTGTTATCCTCTGAAATGATAAGTCTAAATAACTAAGACTAAAGAGCCACTCTTCCTATTATCTTTGACTTATACAGTGACAGCTATTTGCCTCCGTAGCAGTTCTTACATTTGCCTTGGCAGAGTTGAAATTTTAAACTTGAATTATGTAATTAGGTAATTTCAAGTGTAAACAGGTCATGCTTTATTGAAAACATCCATTGATTTAGTTGGCAGGCAATGTTTTTTGATATCGACTTCTCTCTTCAATTGCATTTGGATAGCAGGATTAGGAACACAAAGCAATTTGGTCCTTTGTGGCTCTGCTGATGGGGCAGAAGACATTCCTGAACTGAGTTGAAGCCTGAGAATGATTTGAAACAGCAACTAAAATCAATCGGCGGAAACAGAGACCTAAAAACATTACCCAAACTTTGTGTAGCTATGTGGTCCTGATATTACATATTGCTGACCCTGCAAAGAGCTGAAATAGTCCTCTCATCAAGTCTAGCAGTGTGGTCTCTCCACTGAGGTCTAAAAAAGAAAACATACACGTTAGGAAGTAGCTGATGTCATTTTCATCTGACTGTATCTATACTATCCGTTCTCTTCAGTGTGCATTTGAAATAGTGAAATAATGTCAATAATTGTATTACAGCTGTAGGAAGATGCCGTTCAATACCTGCATTTGCTAGCTCATCTAGAAAGTTTACTAAGAAAATCTTGGTTCTGCTTGAAAGGAAAACTCTTAAAAGCTACCTTGGCGTCTTAACAATCCTCATAAATCAAAGGTTGCCATCAACATTTTCTATTTTCCAAGGAGTGTATAGCATCTCCGGGAGGCCTTCTCAATAGTCTAAAGGATTCCTCATTAATGCACAATGTCCCATTGTTCTGCGTTGATCCATCCAAGCTATCTCCATAATTCATTGGCTTGCTTTACCGAATGGCAAATTTATTTCATATGGTTGCATCAAGGATGTTGGCTCATATGTGTAATGTAATCACGGGGAATAACACACTGTTGTCAGCGTTTCCTTGGAAGACAGAAAAAGGAAACAGAATATGGCCAATAAGGTTTTTTTCTTATTTAATTATGCATCTAGAGCCTCTGGAATATGCCCTCTAATAATGAAAACATGGGATTTGGAGGTAGTAGCGTAATACCAAAAACTACTGACATACTCAAGACATCACAAATCTCATCAGGTTATATTTTTTTCTTCTGTGTGTATCTTTCTATTTAAATATCTTATATATTATATATAATGTTTTTTTTTATTTATAATTATTTCTATAGGATGTAGCTTGTGGTCCACAGAGGGGCCAATTACATACAGAAAGTCTGGAAGAGGCTGTCGAGGCAAGCTGGCAGTCATATATGTCTGAAATTCTTTATGTTGTATTATGCATGTTACAAGCCACCAGCAACTGCAAGGTGTGCAATAGGTTTGGTACGTGCAAATAGCACACATATTAAATTAGAATTAGTACTGTAGAAACACCTGTTTTTTCCTTCCACAAATTGTGCCTCAATAGATGTATTCACAGGATATGAATAATCATTTTCAGGGCATCATAGTTCTACATTGTTGTGTGTTGCAATTATACAGTGCGAATTTATGCATCATACGCAGATTATGTTTAAATGTTACATGTGAATTGTGTGCATATTGTGTGCATTCGGGGCAGCCGTGGCCTACCGGTTAGCGCTTCGGACTTGTAACCGGAGAGTTGCCAGTTCGAACCCCGACCAGTAGGCACGGCTGAAGTGCCCTTGAGCAAGGCACCTAACCCCTCACTGCTCCCCAAGCGCCGCTGTTGTTGCAGGCAGCTCACTGCGCCGGGATTAGTGTGTGCTTCACCTCACTGTGTGTGTTCGCTGAGTGTGTTTTACTAATTCACGGATTGGGATAAATGCAGAGACCAAATTTCCCTCACGGGATCAAAAGAGTATATATACTTATACTATATCTGAATCTATTTTGAACCTTAAAGCAGAACTTGTTATTATTTCAAGTCTTTTACAGTATACCGAAACAAATGAGCCTCTTTGAAGAAACCTCTACGTTCAGATATTCTCATAATATCAACAGATCTTTAAAGATTTGATTGTAGTGTGTAACTTACTACAAGAAGTATTCCACCTCTACCTCTGTATTTCCCCCTTTGCAGGCAAAATCAATAGTATACTCCAGGCCACTGGGGGCATGAGAGCTGTAGAGTCTGGTGAATAGGGTGTTGTGTGTATATCAACAAAGGGATAGCACAAAAGGTAATACAGTAGTAGCCATTGAATTATGCAATCGTTCTCTCCTACCTTGGGAAACATAAGAATGTTAAAAATGATTGATACTTTTCTTAGTTTCACATGGGGTTGGCAGAAGCATTCAGGAAGTAAGGAGAAATGTGGAGTGATTAATACCATTTTTAGAATTCCTTATAAGTTCAAACTTTGCCTTGTATAACAGTGGGACGTGATGTAAGAGCTTTGAAATGTGTACACTGGAGAGAAATGATGCCATGTTCTGCAAATAAATCCCTCCCAGCATAGGATTGAAGAGAGTAAAAATAGATAGATATGATGTATGATTAAATATCACCACATTTGTTCTTTATCTACAACATTACCATCCTTATTGTGTTCACAGAACTTAAGTCATTAGTACAATCAACATACAAGATTAAAGGTTAGGGTTTGATTAAAGAGCTGTTTTTTACTATTGGGATTGTACTGAGCACATGTTGATGGAGAATGATTCATATGAAGTCTTTTGACTGTTTCTAAGGTTATTTGAAGTGTTGCTACAATAAGAGATAGATGATAGTAGGAAAGATAGTTTGGCCTCTGACTTCATATGACACAATATGTCATGCAGGCAAAAAAGACGTTGAGGCCCTACTGAAAAACACACCATTACATTATCTTGTACCATCTGGCATACAATGGATCCAATCTCACAGCGCGTTTTTCCTGGGCGTCCTTGTAATGCTGACATTCCCTCTCTGTGTCAGCAGCCCTTGCACCACACCGCAGCTTATCTGGGAATGTTTGATTTCATTTGGATATCGCCAACTATGTCACCCCTGGCACCTTTCGCAAAGAGATGCACCTCGGCCAATCAGACAGCCACCGCTCCCTAAGATAAATGCCATTCTGGCAAAAAGCAGTTTGAGAGTACAGTGTAATATCCATGGGCTTTGTGACTGGAGAGGGCCCGGCCAGACAGCCTTGTGCACGGCTCTATTGCTTTAGTCCCACTGGGAGAGAAAACCATTTTTCTTCCGGGCCCCTATGCGGGAGCTGAACAGAAGCCAGCGCGGCCTAGATTGGCAATATTTATCATGGTCTGTGGAAAGGAAGGCAAGCAAAAACACAGTGGGATGTGGGTTTTACCTGGAAATGTCACGGGAATGGCCAGTGTTTCCAAAATCGACAAAACTGGGAAGAACTGGACACATTTATTTGTATTTGCATCAGTAGGTGGGTTTAAATTTCAATTTCAATTTAATTTCAATTGAATTGTACTTACAGAGCGCCAAAACATTACACATGTCTCATGGCGCTTTACAGAGCGTTAGATGATCAGAAGAGAAAAGAAAAGAAAAGAAGGCCCGTGGGTAACAGGGGCGAGGAAAAACTCCAAAACCTAGAATTGGAGATACATATAGGAAGAAACCTCGAGCAGATCCACGACTCAAGGGCCTGACCCATCTGCCTAGGGTCACATACAGGACAGTAAGGTCTGTATACATGACAAATGCATATGTTAGTCAGGTGTAGCCACCTGAGGTTAAAATTACAAGAGGTGGGATGATTACATATCCGGTATGATAATGCATTAATCCTAATTTAGTGTCAGAAATTTCCAGTGTAGTCCAGTGTAGGAAATGGAATTGTCCAGGGGATTAGGAGTTGTCAAAGGGCAAGTGGTGGGTCGGCAGTACGGGCCAAAAATCCGGGCAGAGTTGTCATAGGCAGGTGGTGGGTTGCTAGGCTGTACGGGCCAGGAATCCAGGTAGGGGGACAGTAATAGGCGATGATAGGGCAATCATTAAACTATTCTGAAATATGAAATATATGTGTCATCTGTTTACATGGAGCACCAATTAGGTGCTCACAAGTGCTCTAGAATCTTTGATCGCAATTGCAATTGCTGCTTTGCTTTTGCTTGAGAAACTACAGCGAGCAACCCGATTGACTCTATACATGGCTGTTCATCGGAATAAGAAAGGAATACACCACCCCTTTCATTCCGATTAAAATTAGGCAGTTTTATTCCGATTCTAATCGGATTAAAAGTGTCCATGTAAACCCACCTAGTGTCTAGCATTTGTACGAGGGTGCATCTGTGATCTGTGAAAAGTTAAGTGTCAGGGGTATCTTAGATGTCATGCCTGTGCATTCCCTTCAACACTTTTAGACTTTTAACACTTTTTAAACACCCACATCTGAATTCTGCTGACATTTGTTAAGTAATTGTATTTCGAACATGGATGTCAGCTGAACCCAATATTTCTCCGGAGGAATTAGTCTCTTGCTGGCAGCCAAGGAAAAACCGAGCCATAAAATGGGCTTTCGGAGTTGGAGGCGTGAAATAAAGTCCTTGTGGGAAATGTTTTGTTTACCCCTGCTGCCTCAATGCCAATCAATAGGCAGCTGAGAACCTATTAGCCTTGCTGAACTGCTTAACACCCACTGGCCCCCATTACCCTCTGTAGTCGAAGATGTTTGTCACTGTAATATGCTTAGTGCCATTCTCCATTTGTTCCATCACAGACATCAACCTGTAGCTGTGGCTGCTTAGATAGATAGATAGATAGATAGATAGATAGATACTTTATTGATCCCCAGGGGAAATTCAAGAAGGTGATGGACAGGTCTTTCGTCAGTGATGCTACGCTTTGTCTACCTCGCTCGCTGTCCTGGGTAGACTCGGGGTTCTCATGCACTGCTTGAAGCTGTCAGACGTGGCTGAACCGACCGTTCGCAGAGGCACTGGCTTATGGCCGTTGTTTAGGAACAGACTGTGCTACTCCGCTCTGTTTTGACAGGGAAGTTTAAGAACGCTTTTCATTGGGATGGTTAGAAACACCCCCAGCCACTGTCTTATAGAAATTCCTCCAGTGAAATGAACAGTTTTCGCCACTACCACAATTCTGAAGCTTATGACACTGAAATTCATATACTATCCCTGGCTATTTACCATAGTGAGATTTGTGTCCAGACTCACAGTTTTAGTCCTATAAAAGCATATCAGAGTGTCTAACAGAGTCTGTAAATATCAGAGAGGAATTGCCTGGTGTGTAACCTGTCCCTGTGAAAGCATCTGCCGTGTGATGTGTGGAAGCCTGGCTGTTGACTGAGCGCTGCCTGAAATTGGTAATAACCTCCCCTGAAGGCTGGGTACCGCCGGAGCTACATCTCAATTCCAGCCTCCAGGCAGGTTGACATATAATCTGAGGATGGAGGGGAAAAAATAGAGACAGAGAGAGAGAGAGAGAGAGAGAGAGAGAGAGAGAAAGAAGAAAAGCAAAGATAAGCCAGCACAAATAATGCCCTGCCAGCCATCAGTGACTTCCTGTGAGAAGGGGGATTGGTGTGTTGGGGTGAGGAGGGGAAATGGAAGTATGGAGGAAAGACTTGGGCTGGAAATTAAATGCTTTGTAGCGTCCAGATCCCAGAGGGAAACTGGACTACCCTGGCACAGAGTTCAACCATCCACAGGCCACAGAGCGGTCGACGGGCTGGCAGGCAGCGAAAGAGCCAGCGGGGAGGAGTGGGTCCCTTTTGATGAGCCGGGGCATTGTCCACAGGCATCTGGAGATTGATGGATCCCTAACCCACTGTCCGGTCTCCCTGGCCTCCTGTCTGCACATACACACACACAGACACACACACACACACACACACACACACACGTACGGAGAACTCCGCAGCGTCTAGGAAGACAAGCCAGTGGGGTGACGGGTACAAAGTTGAGACGGAACAGAGCAGCCAATCTGCTGGAGTGCAGAGCCGAGCCCCTGATGTTTTATTCTCTCTTCTTTATGATCACAGAGCAGCGCCGCACGGAGGGAATACTGATTGGGAAGAGACATGCCTTATTGAGAGTGGTGGCCTGAACCACCCTTGCCCACATGAGTCCCAACGAAAATAATAAAATAGGAAACAGGGAAAGAAAGAGACAAACTAAAATCCATTAGGCTAATGATACCAGTGGTCTTTCTCAGGTGATGGGTCCCCTGAAAGGACATGCAGTGCGAGGATCATCTCTCAATGCAAAATCAATGTTGTGCTAATACCGCAGACGGAATCATTCTTCTTAAGTAACCATTATCAATAGTCGTCGCAGTAGCTGTCAGGCAATTGTTTGTCTTGCGCTTAACTGAACTTAAACAGCCCGGACAAGGATACATCTCATCTCATGTGTCCTAGCAAAGAACGAGCCATGTTTATTTCATCAGTCCACCGGGGGAAAACAAAGAAGATTAAACCCTCATGAAGCGAGCCGGGCAAGATTAAGCTGTTGACTGATAAAACTGGCTTTAAGATTTCCTTTCTCCCTCCTTCCCCTCCTTTCCCAGCCGCCTAATGGGAGAGACTTGTGTGGCCATTACTTTTCCTGCCCAATCTTTCAACGTTCCCTCACTGTATGCGACTTGTGCAGGCCCACCGATACACCATCTGCACGTGCTACTTTTTCTTGTTACCCACATAATAGATGTAGTAATTTTCTTTTCACCTCCAAGCCCCCTCTGCCAAAACACCATTAAACACTTAGGCCATCCATTCTTCTCCTGCTGCACAGTTAAGCCCAATAGGAGAGTGGAGAGAAAAGAGTGCCGCTCTTGTCGCAGTGCCACACACACACACACACACACACACACACACGCACACACACGCACGCACGTGTGCATTATTAGCATTCAGTCCGAGGCCTTTTTTTGCATGCTAATTAAAATGAACTGTGCTATCTTCCACGGCTGCCTTTCCTCCTCCTCCTCCTCGTCTTCCTCCCCGGTCGCGTCGAGCTCTCGCTCGGTTGAGCCTGCGCTCCTGATGGATCTGCGGCGCAGCGTAAAAGAGAGGAATGCGCCTCGCCTCGCCAGAGATTGTTTTGAAAAACTTGCGCGTGTGCATTATTCATTGGGAACTGCTGCAGCAGGGTCAGGGGAGATGCAGGGTTATACACATTATAAGGAAAGACAGAGCTTGTAAGTATTATGTAGTGGGGGAGCTCTCCCCTCCTGTCACTCTCCACACTCCATCTCCCCCCTTTTGTTTTTTTGCTCCACAAAGTCTCTGTTATTGCTGTTCCCTGATCAGGTTTTGTTTTGGAGTCATCTATCGTGCTTTGGAGCCTGGGACACAGCGCTAGTAATCCCAGGCCTTCTGCTGCAGCTGGGGGTTGGAAGTAGATGAGACATGACATTATACAGACCTCATAGTGAGATGTGCCTGGGACTATCTGCATCTGAAGATTTGTTCAGCACTTGGCACAGAATAGACTGTATGGAAAACAAAAGAGACAAACAAAAAAACAAAACAATATTAATGATTTGACTGAGGCACAACTTGCTGCCCTTCACTCATTCTAATTGGCAACAGATCTCTGTCTGAATAATTGGCTGAAATGAGTTTTCATCACTTTGGGGAGGGCTTGTTTATCTTATTTCTGTCAAACTGCAGCGGAATAGCATCGCTCACACCTGCAGAGGTTTGACAGACAAAGACAAAGGTTGCACAGAGGTGTCTAAACACACACACACACATTTTTTACAGAGCATCTCTTTAATTGGAATTTTAATGCTGTTTACACTCCAGACATTGTTTTGGTATCCGCTACTTTACCTTGCTACTTTTCCTCCAAGGCTACCTTGCCTTGGAGGAAAAACATAGCGCACTGTATTGAGCTTCCTTGAAAAAAAATATGGGTATACTACCACTACTACAGTATTTCACAGTAGTAGTGGTAGGACAACTCAACTGAAAGACTAAACAGCATGTCCTCTTAAAGGTTGTATCAGCGATTTCAGGCCCAAAAAGGCCCAAACATAAATGATCACATTCATCTAATCTTTCCTAAAGATCCGCTAGCTGCTTGCCCCATAAGCAGGCTGTCAAAAAAATGCGTCTCTGTAGGCAGCCTAGGCTCCGAGATCTGTACACAAAAAGAATTGCTACTAACAGGGGTTGGCAACCCCTCAAAGGCAAAATAAAGTGTTTCAACCAATAACCGACGAGATGCGCGTTTAGGAGAGTTTTAATTGCACGGGAGGGAGAGGGAGGGAGTAGCAAGCTAGCTCTCTGTTTTGTTTGAACATCAACAGAAGTGACGTATCCCAGCTATCACTGATACAACCTTTAAAACAGTGGGCCATTGTATTCGCATCCCTACATTCCCCTGAGCTTCCGATCAAATTCAATACTCTATCTGGAAATTTCAGGGCCCTTGTCGACCTGTCAATGGAGCATTCTAGGAGATGGGAGGTGCCAGCACTGGCATGAAAGACTGCTGACCAGACAGCGGAGCGTCAGTAATGCATTTTTAATGGAGGCGGTGGCCACGTTTTTTCCGGGGAACTGTCTCCAAGCGACTCCAGCACCGGCAGGAGTAGTGGAGTCACATTAAAATGGATGTTCCGAATCAGCAGGGATGCAGCCTGCTGCTCCTGCTGTCTCCTAAGCTCCCCTCTCAGATTCACTTATCTGCTATCTATTAAATGGAAGCTTTCCAAATATGTCCCAGCATTAAAGGAGAGCGAGATACAGAGAGACAGACAGACAGAGAGAGAGAGAGAGGGGGGGGGGGAGAGAAAGAGAGGGAGGAAAGGGAGGAAAGGAAGGATGAAAAGGCAGACTGATAGACAGACAGGGGGAGAAAGAGAGTCTGACAAAGAAAGGGAGGAATGAGAGGAAGAGAGAAAATAAAGTACACCGATATTTCTCCGTGCCCAGTCCAACACTGGGAGGCCATTTGATCCGTTTGCTGTCCTCTCATGTAATCTGGAAGTTTACTGGCCTTTTTTTTTTGCCTTTCCTCGAAAATGTGCCACCTCTGCTGGATTCTTTGAAAATGTATGAGTTTGGCCGTCAGGGGAAAGTGGGACACTCCCCCGCTGGCTGAAATGGCTGCCCAGCCCTGGGACTGACAGGTGTGTCTGGGTCATCGAGTGGAAGTTATCGGGGAAGATAATTGGCGGCCAGCCCTCATCTCTGGGGGTTTCCGCTGGCCTGGCCATC
Source organism: Alosa sapidissima (assembly GCF_018492685.1). Lineage (NCBI taxonomy): Eukaryota > Metazoa > Chordata > Actinopteri > Clupeiformes > Clupeidae > Alosa > Alosa sapidissima. The sequence goes on from NC_055973.1 coordinate 29,126,618, forward strand.
CGGTCCAGAAGAGACATCGCCGGGCACCATTAATCAGAGCCCTGGCCAATGAGGATGGGGTGCGAGCCAGCAGCCGTCCAGTCAGCCAGAGGGATATGGCTGCATCAGCTCTCAGCCGTCCCTGACACAAAAATCCTTAGCTCATCTTGCACAGCACTCTAGTAAGTGAGTGAGAACAAGAGAGTGAGAGAGAATGAAAGGCACAGAAAGAGAGAGAGAGTAAAATTCAATCAATTTGAATGCCCATTATGCTCTAAGAAGTGTTGACACTATGCTGTATATGCAAAAGAGAGCATTAATTCTTAAAGGAGATGTCTCCGGAAGTGTCAAAATAAATTAGTACTACAGCGATTAGATCTGTCAGGTTAATTATACCTTACTCTGTCATGTTTTTTGTGGTTTTGGGTTATTTTGTTTAATGTCGAGATGCTGTATAAATTATTGCAGTTAAACTGTTTTTAGTAGTGACAGAAGCCAAATGATTGGCGACTGCTATTTATACATTGACTTTGCCATTGCATCCTCATGGTTGTGTGGGTAATCCATTCCATTTGAGGCATGCTCTGTGTGATAGTGATGCAGAACGTTTCGGTAACATTTCTTATTTCCGTTCTAAATAGATCCACCAGACTGAAACCTTTTTGCCTCAGAGAAGTTGGCAAAAGGCAGTTGGCAATATATCAAAATGGGTTTGCAAGGCAAGCTACTTAAAAGTTCAAGGAAGAAAACTCTGTCAGAGCTGATGTGCTACCAGACATAGGCTTTGGTGTAAAAGGAAATGTCTTGTCAGCTTTGCAAATATTATGCATGCAATATGATGCAGTTTCACTATAGCATGAGATATGAAGAACTATTTCATGTTGATGCAAATGTTACCTGGTCCAATAGTTTGCCATTTCCTTATTGGATAATGTTAATTCATAGATCTTCTCCATGTTATAAAATGGTCTCAGTTGATAGATGTTTTGGACCAATCGCTCTAGTTCCAGTTGTTTAAAACAGTAGAAAGCAACCATTCTGCATGTGGTATTAGCTAGAGACAAACAAAACATCTTTGCAATAACTAATAGTGGAATAAAATGATATGCCACATGAGTGTCATGTCAATGATATTGTGGTAGTGTCACAAGGTTGGGTTTACAGAATACTTGTGAAAAAAGGTCCCTCACAGGAGGCAATGACTGCACAGCTGATCAGGCTACCCCTCGGCCTGCCCAGATTCTGTATGGCCTGTTTCTCTCAGTGGTAAGACAGCAAAATGCTGCTTTGCATGTCAATGGGATTGTAATTGTGAAAGACTGTGTGTGTTTGTGCGTGTCTGTGTGTGTGTGTGTGTGTGTGTGTGTGTGTAAGAGAGAGAAAGGGAAAACCAAAGTGAGAGAGAGCAGTGTACCAAAACAGAGACACACATCTAAAAAAAAATGGAGAGCTCAGAAATATAACCAAGACACTCTCAGGAAGAGAGAGAGAGAGAGTGTGTGTTTTATCAACAAGCAGAGCTGGGAACATGGACGTCCTTCCCTGCCTGTGCATGTTGCACAAACAAAAGAAAATGTCAGCGAGGCTCCATGTCTAGGAGGATTGAAATAAGATTAGAGGAGAGACCCAGCAGTCTCAATGAGCTTGTGATCTGATTTGCTTTGCCCTCCTGCATTCTCCAGGGACAGCCAGCAGGGAAAGAGAAAAAAAGGCTTATTTAATAGAAATTGCCCCCCCATTCTCTAATTCTGAATTTTGGTATTGTGTCTGGAATGGGAATGTGACTGTCTCCTGTGTTTGGCCAGACTTGGATTGGGCTGAAGATGATGGAGGGGATCAAGCACAGACAATAGGCACATGGTGAAGACTGCATTTAAACTAATGTAGTGGTGCTCCGGTACCTTTAAGCGCTCCGCAGCCGTGCGGCGTCGTTGGTTACGTCATCACGCTGGCTTGTTGTCTAGCGTTAGCGGTAGTCTTTAAAAGCATGGAGGACTTCCTGCTAGGCCGAGTTCGGCCGTCAGCTCAGGGTCAGGTGTGTGATTGGATACAAGAACACCAGACCTGGCTTCAAGTGGTGTTCGATGGGGCTAGGGAACGTCTGGCAGTGGCGGCGGAATACCGCAAAGATAAGCATGACACACGGGTGCCAAGCCCTGCTTTAAAAGTAGGACAGCTGGTGTATGTACGCGACCTTGGCGTGCGGGGTCGAAATAAAATCCAGGACCAGTGGAACTCCCTGGTACACACGGTTGTGCGTGCTCCTTTGGAGGCTGGGGCCGTGTATACCTTCGCCCCTGTTGGTGACCCAACAAAACTGAAGCACGTGCATCGCAGGATGCTGAAAGGACTGGTGGGGCCTCATGCCCCTGACAACCCTCCAGGATTGATCCAACAAGGAGAACCAACTGTGGTGTTCTGAACACAGAAATAACTAAAAGGTATTAGTTTTTTTGTAGTTTTGCCATCTGTGATTGCTAATGAGATAATGGAGGTCTCTGATAGGGTTGTTCACTAAAGTATAAATACGAGTATCCGCCTCTGGGGCGCTCTCTTGGTATTGTGATGTTGGCTAGAGAAGTGGCTGTGTTAAATAAAAGGAAACTTCGGTTCCGTACCCTGCCGTGTGCTATTCCAGTTGTCTGCTTAAACAAGTTTAGAACATTTTTATTAGTGTGCAATACACGACACCAACTCCCGCTGACTTAGGGGAGCTGTCTAGTGAGGAAGACGTCCTCCTTGGGGAGCAGGTAGGCATTGGCCCATACGTCCCAGCTGGGCCTGACGCACCCCAAGGTGATGCTCCAAGAGGAGGTGAGGGGCCGGGTTAGAATACTCAAGATGCCCCTGCCAACAGCTCGGCTGTGGGCCCGTCGGCCGTTCAGCCGCCAGGTCGCAGCCCTTGTCGTGGTGAGCAACCTCTACGTCGCACCACCCGGGCCACTGCGGGACAACGTTCCAACCCTCATCGGTTGCCTTGGGGGGTGACTACGAACCCTTGATGGGACCTCATTTTGGATGCGGGGACGTAGTGGTGCTCCGGTACCTTTAAGCGCGCCGCAGCCGTGCGGCGTCGTCGGTTACGTCATCACGCTGGCTTGTTGTCTAGCGTTAGCGGTAGTCTTTAAAAGCATGGAGCCGACACGGCCAGGCGAGTAAGCTCTGCCTGTTCCACGCAGTTCTGCATCAGCATTGGTTCTGCTGCTATTGCTTGTCCGCGAGCTATCACTGCTGAGGCAGCATTCGGCATTCCTACGGTTCCCGCTGGAGAAGTGCAACTGTACAGTACCAGATCACATCTCCGCACATTTCTCTTGTCTTTTCCTCTTTTTTATCGTCTCCTGTTCCAGGTGTATATATATATTAGTGTTGTCACGATACCAAAATTATGACTTCGATACGATACCTGCCATAAATATCACGATGCTCGATGCTCAATACTGAAACGATACTACGGCGAAATCCTAAGATATCTGGAAAAGAAAGGACTCATACCTCCTCCAAGTGTATTGAGTCATTTGTGTTGAATTCGGTGCACTTTTGTAGTGTGCAGGTCAATTCTGGGTTCTAAACTTCCTACATAATTATTATTTTTATAGTCAGTAAAATAGTAGGCCTACTTTGTGTGATTAAGTCCTTTATTTTTTGTTATAGTTCATTTACATTGTGTTGTGTTTTGCCAATAAAGTAGCTTTAAATAGCCAAACTAGGCTAGATCAAGGTCAGTGTTGAAATTACTGCATGCAAATCACTGAATGCTATGCAGAGGGGCCTAATCTTTAGGCCATCTGATGTACAGTAGGCTATAGGCTTCCCTAGGCCTTCTCGTGTTCATGGGATTTCTTTGACAGTTGCAAAGGGAAAAATGTGAGGATAGTCTTCTTTGCGCCCAGTGTACAAGTACGACATTCCAACCACTCAGGTCTTCGTCAGATAGGCCTACATCATTACCTGTTGCAATAGTATTAGTATAGTATATATACTTTTTTGATCCCGTGAGGGAAATTTAGTCTCTGCATTTAACCCAATCGGTGAATTAGTGAAACACAAACAGCACACAATGAGGTGAAGCACACACTAATCCCGGCGCAGTGAGCTGCCTGCTTTAACGGCGGCGCTCGGGGAGCAGTGAGGGGTTAGGTGCCTTGCTCAAGGGCACTTCAGCCGCGGCCCACTGGTCGGGGCTCGAACCGGCAACCCTCCGGTTCCAAGTCCAGAGTGCTAACCAGTGGGCCACGGCTGCCCACAATATGTCTGTGTGCATTCCTACATTAGCCTACGTCTATTTCTATGATAACATGATTTGCTACCACTTAACAATAACCCGCTATTATTATTAGGACTCAACACGCTTTGGTGGTATTATATGCTGTGGGCTTTAATTAGCGCATTTCAGGTAGCCTATCCTACATCTGGGCAATACTTATTGAACAAATTGCAGTCTACATGCCATGACAAATATTACCAGTAGTACTGACCGAACATGAAATAGATTGTTTACAAGTTTTGGTAATGTTATTCTGGCGTGAACATTGCGCTTTCATCACGTTAGCACCCTATGATTACAGCTCGTTATGTCTCGTCAAAATGATTACAGCTCGTTATGTCTCGTCAAATTCATTGATGAAGGAAGGATCGCTTTATCCCAGAGAACCACTCGTTTCACTTAGGCTAGACTAAAACAGAAGAGAAAAACTTGGCACTAACCATGTAGTCGTGTTTTCTATAGCATATTCGTTTACCTGTCGTTCTTTAAACAAAAATGTTGGGATATGTCTGCGAGGTGTTTAGCCAAGTTCCATGCGTAGCCTACTGCTTTTAAATGACTTTGAAACATATGTCACAAACGGGCCTCTGTGTACCTGATGGCTTGCCTTCCCTATTCGTGATGTATCCGAAATAGTTGCAGATTTCACTTCACCTTTTGTTTTATCCACAAGGCCGAGGACGGTCGGCAAAGAATTACTGTATGTTGACTCAGAACGTTAATTTTAATAAAGTATCGATTCTAAAAACGTCGGAAATTGTATAGTTTTTTGCGTGAAGGCATCGTGATACCCTTTTAGTATCGATACACCGTGCAACACTAATATATATATATATATATATATATATATATATATACTGTATATATATATAACTGTACAGTACCAGATCACATCTCAGCACATTTCTCTTGTCTTTTTTCTCCTGTTCCAGGTGTATATTTAAGCAATATAGCACAAGTGAGAGTGGGGTTGGTCATGGATATTCCCACGGGTGTTGTTCGGCCGTAGCCACGAGGCCGGAGGCCGAGTGGCGCAGTCAACAGCAGCCGTGGGAATATCCATGACCAATCCCATGATCACAAGTGCTATATTGCTTTTATACAACAACTCTACCACAAACTAAACTAGATGTACCGCATAGCCCCGGGGACGAAATGAAATTTTTCCGTAAAAGTGTAGTGGGGCTACATACCCACCAAATTTAATGTACCCCGGTGGTTCGGTGTCCCGGGTATCAATGACCAAAAATTCAGGAAGTAGATGACGGGAAAAATTCTTGAATTGTGTGCATGTGTCCGTGTACAAGTTTATGTTTATGTGTGTGGGTGTGTGTGTGTGTGTATGTGCGTGCTTGTGTGTTTGCCTGCGTATGTGTGTTTGTGCATGTGCATGCATGCGTACATATGTCTACTGTGTGAGTATGTGTCATACGTATGATTACTGTAAATGTATGTGTGTGCGTGTGTATCTGTTTATGCACATGTGTGCACATGGAATGGGTTAACATGACCCCTGGAGGCAAACATACGGAAAAAATTGGTCATCCTAGGCCCTACAGTTCTCAAGATATTCACAGAGAACTGTGTCTGCCCTACCCTCCTTTCGGGGGGTCCAGTCCAGCGGGGGGGGCTACAGATCAAAACGAAAAATGACGGTTCCATGCTATCCATGTGGGGGTACATGCCCACCAAGTTTTGTGTACCCCGGTCTTTCAGTGTCCCGGGAATCCTTGTTGGTCTACGTCACTAAATGTACACATAAATTATTTTATTGTAAGGCCCCCCATGAACGAAAGTACACAAAACTTGGCATGCATTCGGAGGGTGTCATAATGATCTTACACTTTTAATTCCGTGCAGTTTTGACCTTGTCAGCCAGAGATGCAAGGATACAAGGATACAAGGAAGTTTATTGTCACATGCATATAGTTACTGGAAGTAAGAAATGCAGTGAAATTATGTCTGGTGTCAGCCTATTTGTGCATTAATGGGGGGGGGGGGGGTAAAAAGTGCAGTAGAAGAGGGGTTTAGTAGATTAAGTGGCAAGGGCTGCATAAAAAAGGTGGGGGAGGATTGGGATTGGGTGGGGGGCACCAACAAGGAGCACCCAAGAGCAACAGGGGCAAGGAAAAACTCCCTTACCAAGGAAGAAACCTTGGGCAGATCCACGGCTCAAGGGGCTAACCCAACTGCCAGGGGTCTTGGTGTGTGTGTTGGGGGGATGACAGGGGAGATGGGATAGTGTGCTGTGTATGTGGGGAGAGGGCAGTGTGCAATATGTGTGTTGGAGATATTGTGATGAAAACACCTAATTTTTTGCTTTTTAATTTTTAACTAGGTGGCGCTATACATGAAATAAGTGGTAATGGGATGAGTTGACATGCCCCCTTAAGACCAACATACATAAAAAAGGTGGACCTCCTAGGCCCTACGGTTCTCGAGATATTCACAGAAAACTGTCTCCGGCCACCTACAGGCCAGTTGGTGTATAGTAACATAAATTAATTTATTGTGTGGCCCCCCATGAACGGAATTCCACAAAACTTGCAGTGCAGTTCGTGCAGTTTTGACTATGTTAGGTCACAGATACCTTCAATTACAACACCTCATTTTTACTTTTTTGTGTTTAACTAGGTGGCGCTATACATGAAATGACACTGAAATCACATTCATATCTAGGTTTGCTACATGCATGTTACAAGGACACTGGGTCATGTCATGTAAGGTACTGCAAAAACGGAAACAGTCTACATTGCAGAACCACTCAACTTTATTAATGTATAGTGAATAAATGTTACACTACTGTGCACAGCCTGACGTGACGATGCTAGCACGTTGGCAGCGGTTAGCTAATTATGCTAACGTTAGTTATCTACAAGTCTCCTCCAAGTGACAATCATATTATACACAATGCTGGCAATGCTGAGAACAATTTGCATCCTCGTTTATCTTACTTACATTGAGTTGACTGTGTGGCTTAATCCACAGATGTGGTGAAGCACTGTTTCGTTATGGTTTGCTAAGGAGTAACCCATTGCTTGAAATCAGTGGTGGAATGTAACGAAGTACAAATACTTCGTTACTGTACTTAAGTAAATTTTCCACGTATTTGTACTTTACTTAAGTAAAAATTATAGTGCATACTTTTGACTTTTACTTCGTTACATTTTACAGCAATTATCTGTACTTTTACTCCGCTACATTTCTACAACACCATCGTTCCTTTTTACGATACATTTTATGATCAGTTTTTTTTTTTCTCTCTGACAAACACGTTTGTTTTACCGGGGGGTTGCTACCAAAGATTCTGGAGCGCTACGTGCATTCTTAGAAACATAAGCTTCTAGTCTAGACCAGGCAAAGCGTGAGCTTGTAGCCATCTGCATTCGGTAGGCTATATTCACCAGACCCATGGCTACACTGTACATGCAACTGTGTTCTGTGCCTTTCTCTGTCTGTTATCTGCAGCGTTAGGGCCTCCTCTCCGATGAGATTGCTATCCGCGGATCAGCGAAGTTACAGGCTATGCCCATGCTTCTGTCACACGTCTGATCATTTGCGGCACAAATGAATGGTAGACTATTAATGAACCGGTGGCCGGAAAAAACGTAACATTTTCCAGATTAGGAAATTAATTGTGTGTGATTAAATAAAGATGCATAGCCTACAATTGGGGGGTAGTAACGTGAGCGCTCATTCAATGTCTATGCGTCTGCGCAAGTGAAACTGAACTTAATCATAAAGACACCTTTCTCAGCAACTTTTCTGTTCAATCAGCATAATTGGCATTATGATCCACCCAACGTTTCCCTTGTCTACCCCGTTAAACTTCAGGCTCTCTTGTTTTGCTTAATGATATTACTCAGCAGATCACCCTAGTAGATAACCAGAATTACAGTCTCTAGAATTGTAGGTCAGAATGTAAACTGGGCCACAGATGGTAAGCACAATTGCATTAACTTAAAACTATCTAGTCGAGTATAACCTAAAACTAGCTTAATTAAAATGCCACAGCCCATACTGATTTTTCCTTTTAGAATATAGATATTAAGAGAATAAATCATTATGCAAATACTTTTACTTTTAATACTTAAAGTACATTTAAAAGCAGGTACTTTTTACTTTTACTTAAGTAGGGTTGTCATTGTGGTACTTTTACTTTTACTAAAGTAAATATTTCTCTGTGTATTTGTACTTTTACTTAAGTACTGAGGTTCAGTACTTCCTCCACCACTGCTTGAAATAGTGGGGAGCTGGGTGTCAAATCTTCGCATTGTATCGCGGAGTGATTTATTATTAGCTGTGCTGAGTCTGAGTTGAAATGTCCAGGGATATTCCAACTCATGGAACGTCTCTCGGCCAATCAGAAACAAATAAATAGTTCCATAGAACCCAATTGTTACAGTACAGTTATAGTAACACCCCCGATTATCACCACTTTTGTTCAGAAATTCTAAAACAACGATGTTTTTTAACACTTCAAAATAACCTTTACTAAATTAACCTTACATTTTTCAGTAGCCATAGATGTGTAGATTTGAACAAAATCTGGTTTGGTTCTTAACGGGAGCATTTACTGCCTGAAATATCCGATTTTGTTTACCACGCTCGGTTACCACGCTTATAGTGCTGGCCTGATGGGTCTGTCGTGACCGTCACGGCAGCATAGCGCTGCCTTCATTTAAAACACTGCATGTATGTCCGCTTGAATGTATATGTTTGTTGAATGTGAATGTGTAACAACACGTTACGTCTGTTAAAATAATCACACTATGTCATGTCTTAAATGTTCCGTTAATTTAGCTTCAGTCATTACATAGAATGTCATTATCACGTCGTTACATGTTTGTCCTACCGGTGTCCACTGTCGCGTCTTCTGTTTGTAAAGGAGTGAATGCCGCGTTTACACTGTTTAAAAACATGTTGTTACTTCTTGGGTTAACCGGAAGTTCACCCGTGTTGTAATTAAAATGTAATAAAATATTATTTAGCTGTTGGGTACTGTTTGGTTATGCCAAACATTAGCAATTAAGTTTAAATGTATTAATTTATTTTCTAGTTAGTTAGAATGTGTTATTTTGTGCTGTTTTTAGCTTAGTCATATTTTGGCCTGCAAACACCCCTGATGCTTTTTATTATATTGGTTTGGCCCAATTGTAAGGGAATGTTCAGGCCTGTTTATCATGGGGGATTCAGTCTATTGGGGAAAGGAATGGTGAAGAGACGTAAGTCTAGTGCTCAAACTGTTATTGACTGCAATTAGTCTATTGTCGACAAAATTTGGTATTGAATTATTGTTTTTGACTATCATGTCAGTTTGCTTTGTTTATTGAAAGTATTTTTTTATTTTATTATTTTGTTTTTGTTAAACCTTTTCTGAATTATTTTTGCCCATCGGGCCTTAATTGGGAAAAATAAATACCCATCTTGCTACTTGAGATCTCTGAGTGCTTTAACATCCACCTCACAACGCCTCGACCACGTCTACCCTTAACAGGGTCACATGAACGGTTAGACCGAGAATTCTCGTCATGAAATTAAAATTCCACTGGAGCTCCAAGCGGTTGTGTACATGCAGCCTTACAACACTGTTTACAGCTCTTCGAGTCACGGTAAAATGTCATTTTTGGTACATAGCTAATTTAGATACACCTATGGTGTGGGTGGTTGCGTTTCTTTAGGTGTCCGCTGTCTTGGTTTGTATAGAAATGGATATTAAGTGACACATACACGCAAGACGGTGGAAATACGGGACCGACAGTAATAGGGGGAGTTCCGATGTATACTGTATATAACTGTACAGTACCAGATCACATCTCAGCACATTTCTCTTGTCTTTTCCTCTTTTTTTATCATCTCCTGTTCCAGGTGGATGTAAAACAAATGAGTTATGATAAGCGGAGAGCACAAGCACTCTCCCATACCTGTCTGCATACCAATGAGGCGGCGGTGACAACGTTGATGGATTTGCTATTTGCTGATGGTTTCTGCAGAAACTTGCTCACGGACACAATGAGATGGGCTTTGATACATCTCATGTCGACTTTGGATCAAGGTTACGTGCTCTTCCCTCCGCTCTGGAGAGGAGGATCAAAGTGGGGTAGCACAATGGGAGAGCATGTCATCTATCATGTAAATTAGGCCTCTCCACCAAAGTGCTGCCTGCCCTTTCAGATGAAAGAGCAGATTGCTCTGTATTTCTCCCCCCTTGCTTTTGCCATTTGTCCCAATACAAATACTATGAGTGCGTTGGGCTTCTCTGCTATTATCGTGTGCATTGCTGGATATCCTAGTTCATCTGTCTTCTCTGCTGTCATTGTATGTATTGCTGGGGTGTCTGCTTTTTGCCACCAACAGACCACACACCGACAATACAACATTTTGTAAGTGGTTCTTCAAACTGCCTGGAATCCACTACCGGTAATTTGTTGGCAAAGTTACTCCCCGAAGCAGAGCGCACAACAGTACCCTGGTGCCCACCTTTAAATTACATCCATTTATTTCTATTGGCTTGCATATAATTGAATTAAGGGGGAAAGGGGGGGCCTTTGTTGTCCTAATGCCAGGAAGTCATAGCTATTGACCTTGAAAAGCATCCTGGGGTCTGCCTAATTGCGTCCCCCTGCATAACGATTTGAAAGCTAATGACAGCCAAGAGCAAACAGGGGTCCATCAGAAGGTAAAATTGGCAGAGCAAAAAGTATGGCCTCTGTTATTAGTGTCCCTCCAAGAACCCATTTTACAGTGTAATGAAAGATGATAAAACAAGGGCATTCTATCCCAGCCTTCAAAATCACTATCATTTCGCTCCCAGGAACCCTCAGAAGTACCTGCCAACGAGTTGTTCCGTGAAAACAGGCTGAATGTAATCACTAGTTTCACCGTGCATGATTTGCAATAAATCGATCATATGCCATAAAGCACCTTGCTATCCTCAAATGACTCAGCTTTATGTTTGCATCTAAGGCCATTCAGTTCGAATGTAGTTGTGTGCTCACTCCATAGTTCCGTCTGAAGCTTCCTCTGCAAGGCTAAATCTGTCAGAGCATAAGTATGGCAAAGGATCCGCACTCTCAGATTCATCCAAAGGGGCACTCCAAAACCCCCAGCTCTCTCCCATAGCGTCCTTCCCAAGTACACACAGCCAGTTCTCTCTTCCTGTGGAGCTGCGATGCTGATTCGTGGAGAGAGGCTGCACAGAACATTAAACAGGACTAATGCAGCATGAGGCGGGGAGCAGGAATAGCCCCAGTGCAGAGCAGGAATAGCCCCAGTGCAGAGCAGGAATAGCCCCAGTGCAGAGGAGGAATAGCCCCAGTGCAGAGGAGGAACAGCCCCAGTGCAGAGCAGGAATAGCCCCAGTGCAGAGGAGGAACAGCCCCAGTGCAGAGCAGGAATAGCCCCAGTGCAGAGCAGGAATAGCCCCAGTGCAGAGGAGGAACAGCCCCAGTGCAGAGCAGGAATAGCCCCAGTGCAGAGGAGGAACAGCCCCAGTGCAGAGCAGGAATAGCCCCAGTGCAGAGGAGGAATAGCCCCAGTGCAGAGCAGGAATAGCCCCAGTGCAGAGGAGGAATAGCCCCAGTGCAGAGGAGAAACAGCCCCAGTGCAGAGGAGGCCCCTCATTTCGGAGTGAAGGGAAGCTCCGGGGGGGACTGCTGAGGAGCCGTGAGCAAACAAGCACACTGCGCTTCGCTCACACTGATTTCACCAAAAAGTATTGTGTTTGAGGACCTCTGAATGCTCAATCTGATAGAGACAACAGAAAAATGGGGAGTAGAAAAAAAATAAATGAAAATATTGTGATTTGGAAGGAGACAGTGCTCTTGCGCTAGGCATCGGGGTTGAAAATGAGATGCTGCTCTCTGTTCTCTCTGTTTTTTTTTCTTCTATTTGCTAATTGTCCTCAAGTACTTTTAAACATGGAGGAATGCTGGCAGTGCGTGCGATGATTGCCTGAATGCATCGCTACTCAAATCCTCATGGGGAATCATTGCGCGCCTCACTTTTGCAATGGAAGGAGGTAATTACAGCAGTAATGACTAAATCTCCCGGGAGATCTGTCTCGGAATATTCACCACCATGCTTCCAGTCAGAGCTACGGAAGGGGCAGATGAAGATGATAACGTTATTGTTAGCATTATTATTATTATTATTATTATTATTATTATTGTCTTGTTGCTGAGGGAAAGCACAACCCAACATGCATCGCATGACAACACTTCTCTCTGGGCACATGGAGCTAGCAGGGATTAGATTCAGTGTTTTCTGGGAAGAGAGAAAGAGTGAGAAATAGTGTGTGGTGTGTGTGTGCGTGGGAAACTGTGGGTAATCTGTAATTATGGCGATCAGCAGGCAGAAAAACCTGGCTTTATCATTGTTATCAGAGACAGAGCACCTGCGCCACACACACACAAACACGTGCTCACACACACAGAGGTACGTACACACGCACACACACAAACACACACAAACACACACACTCACAGCGGTCTCCCACCCTTTTTTCTGCACATATGCTCACATCATCCCTATAAGATGCATGAATGCCCCAACACAGAACACACACACCCACATACACACAGGCTCAAATACACACAGCCCATAGAGGCACATGTAATTTGGACTGCATAAGATACATCGCACCTGAGGTTTCCATTCGGAGCTGTGTGTGTGTGTGTTTCTCCCCCTGCTGCTCATCCACCCACTCTCTGCATAAGTCTGTGGAAATGTGTGTGTGTGTGTGTGTGTGGGGATGTGGCCTCCCACCGCGCTCCGTCAGATGAGACGCCCCGTTCTGCTTCATTTCCTGGAAGTAATGCAACATTTCTTCTGCCGCTGCGAGCCTCCATGGGGCTGCCAGGCATATTATGCACATTTGTGGCCAAATACGGAGGTGAGCAGGTCATGGCTGTTGCCCACAGATAACACCGCACGCACGGCTGTGTTCTCTCCCGTCCATTCACTGGACCGCGGTGGCATGGAGTGCCCATCAATGAGCTCGATTTTTGAACTGATGCTCGCGACCTACGGCAGGATTTGCCCTCAATCTCTCCACCATAGCAGGGACCGGACCTCTGACTCACTATTTTCACTCTTGTTAGCATTTCTAGTTTGCTCTCCATCTCACCCTTTTCACCCTTCCTCTCACCCATGGCCTTGCCTTTCTGTCCATCCTATTCAATAATTCATGGAATGACGAACAGTGGAATCACTGCTGATTGTCAGTGATTTGTCATCTGCCATTTAGGATCCGGGCCTTCGCCAGGGTTCAGGTCAAAGGTCATTATTTCCCTCAGCGCCTCGTGTCAGTTATGTCTTTTTTTTCCGCTAACACGATACACCTGCCAATCTCTGGAAGTGGGTCTGTTTTCACATGGCCATAAAGATTACATGCTCTCAGAGTTAATATTGCTAACACTGCGCACGTTGTCCAATCCGGCATTGAGGAGAGAACAGAACTGCCTGAGTCAAGGCTACTTTCAGAACTGTTGTCGGAGCATCAGGCACATCAGCTGAAGCGAGTGCAGCTCTGGAGTTCAGACGGGGACAGTCTCTGAGTACGAGTGGGAGGAGGTCTCTGTCAGAGCGAGGTTGTAATTTCACCACTATCACCAGGCAAGGGTGACAGCTGTTTGAGTTAGGCCGTGACACATTAGGAAAAGCAAATAGTAATGATGTCTGAAGTCCTTCAGCTCGCTAAACAGCAATTATTCTCCAGGTACAAAACCAAACCGAGGAGAGGAGAAATGGATCTGTTCACAAGTTCCTTTCAGAAGTCATTAAAGCTTTTGTTCCTTTCAGAAGTCATTAAAGCATTTGTTTACAGATGGACGATTATTTCAGGGATGACTCACAATCCTGTTCTGTCCTATTCAGACTTTTCAATATATTCAGAGGAAGAATAAATATTTCACAGCGTTTTCCAGAGAAATGAAAGAGAAGTCTTTGGCCAAATAGTTCCCCAGTGATGCCTCCTCATGCTTTGTATTTCAAGTGAAGACGCCATCTCAACACTCATGCCCTGCAGAGCAGTTCTCTTTAGAGAAACCAATCCTAAAATGTACTTCAGTGAGGGAGTGAATCAGCTCGAAAAAGACCCCTCTAAAACAGAGGCGTAAAGAATCAATAAAGAGCTACATAACTCTAGCTACTTAAAAGGCATGCAGAAACCTTGCGAACATCAACTTGCCAGTATGCAAAGTGGTGTCTTTTGGCGATATTGTAGGCGATGTTGAGCTGTCAAAGCTTTTCTTACATTTGCACAGGGTGGTCCTAGATAACAGCTAACTGAAGAAGATGCTACCAAAAACAGATGCATATAATTACATACATCTGAATTGCCAAATTGCCGCCTACTATTTCGTTGATGCACTTGATGGTGCCGCTGTCAGTATGCTGTTTATCAGGAAATGCTGCACACAATGCCATGCCTTAGTGTCCCATAACTTTCAGGAAGCCCAGCTTCTCCCAGCTCTGCTTGTTTGTGTTTGTTTTATTTGTTTGTTTGTTTATTTTCCATGCCACTTTGTTTATGACTTGAGTGACGGCTGGATTAAAGCGAGCTGAGTGAGAGCAGCTGTCTGCCTCCAGGTCATCGCCCTGACCCCAGGGGACGCTGACGGACAGGGCACATGGGTCACACCAGCACAGCTCGGGGGACTGACCTCAGAACAAGTGAGGTGGCAAAGAAACAACGCACACACACAGTCACATATGCCACTCCTGAGTGAGCACACACACCACCAAACACACACACAACACACACACACTCACACACACAAAGACTCAAAAAAGAAAATAAAGACAACCCCAAAGGACCAAAGGGGGGGGGGGGGGGGGGGGGTTCATACACACACTCTGATAAACAGCATGGAGAGGAAAAAACAAACAATCTCTGACCAACCACACAACGTCCCTCCCAAATGGATGCAGACTAAACATACACTCTCTCTCTGCTCCTATTTACAGGCCGGGTGATATTTGGCACCTTCCTCCCACTCTGTCTTTGGGTTTGAGGGAGACCATAAAGAGTGTGCAATCAGAAGGTGGATAGAGAGAGAAAGTTCTATATACAAGACAGAGAGAGAGAGAAAGAGAGAGGAAAGGCCGATGTATTGCAGATAAGAGGATTACAGGCAGTGCTTCTCTCTCTCTCTCCCTCTTTCTCGCCTCAATTGAGATTCCGAAGCAGGCACGATTCCCCAGGGGAGCCCGTTGTATCAGGGGTGCTAATCTGCGGCTCCAAAGTCAAAGAGGGAATTTCAAAGAGTAGCCGGCTCTGTCCAGACATCATGAGTGAGGCCTACAGATGGTCAAAGTTTTGCATGGCTGACAAAATATGCAGAGGGTTGAAGAGAAAATAAATGATGCTGGATGAGAAAAATAACGTTTTTATTTTTAATATACACACTTCAAAGGGGGGCAGAGGCAAGGAAGTGAAATATTCTCCGCCTTCAGAATGGCAGTCATGATAGAAAGCTCATGTGCTTGGGCAGTTTTGTAATTTCGGGCCATTATAAGTTATCCTTTGAGGTTAATTTGGGTGCATGAGATGTCTGGAGTCAGCAGCTTGCTTTCTAACAGGATGTTAAAACCACTTCACAAAATCACTAATGCGACAGCACAAATATGTTCCACAATCAACCCCATATGAAATTCCGAGCAGTTATCAAAACGTCAAACTGAAATGGCAAATTCTCTGGAAAGTTCTTTAATCCTCATTTTTTTATTATTATTTCCTTTCCCAAGCCTTCATCAGGAATAGTGTTGCCATGGTGACAGAGGAACGCAGTAATAGGGTTCGCGTAGTGTACAACGACAAACACTCAGAGAGGCCACAGCCGTCCAGGAAGAAACGATCAAGGTTTTTTTCCCCCTCCTGAACACCAGAGGAGATTAGCTGTAAAGCCTGGTGGAAAATGACATGAACACAGAGGACACAGTAATTACTCTTTGACAGAAAACTTAATAACCTCAAAGAGGGCTAATCTCCTTCAGGAAGGCCTAGCCTGGCATGAGGCATGAACCGGTCATCACAGGAGGAGAGAGAATAACATGATAACGGGATGAGAAGGTAAAAAAGGAAAGAGTTATCTCGATGTAAACAATGTTCAACTTCAGCACTCTTTATTTTTCTACATTACTTTTAGAAACTTGCAGTCTAAGTTGATTGCAAAAGCTAAAATATCAGGTGAGGGTGACATCAGTTGGGGGTGAAAAAATAACAGTATTCTCACGCTCCTTTATCATCCAAAACATGACAATCCAACCATTCACTTTTTATTGGATATCAATAATCATCCCCCTGTGATTTAGGCATTTGTCAGTAGCATTGAGGATTTGTCTTCTCATTCTCTCTATTGTTGGTTATTTATTTATTTTTTTGCCAGACAAATAGCCAGAAGTAAACTGTGAATTAATGTATCATCCTTTAAAACGAACCATCCTGGAGACAGCAAGAAATAATAATGTCTGGCCTCTTGTCACGCTTCCAACTCAAACCACGACAACCAGGGCACAGCCTGATGGAGGCGTCAGAAAATAATATTCCATGAGGTTACCTGAGGAGGCTTTGTGTCTTATCACAATCAAGGTACTTTTCCGTCTATGTCTTTTTTTTTTTTTTGTGAAGCAAAATTAGTACTTGCTGAAGGGCAGAAGGTCGTTGTCCTCCCAGCGACTCGCATGCCGCTTGGGATCGATAGAGCGTGTCCCCGAGCTTGTCTTTTGGAGAGAAGTTGAAAGACTCATCACTCATAATTTTCATTAGGGCGCTCCTCCATGGCTTGGCAAATCTGTCACTCTACAGGAGTCTGATTAACACTCATGAACCGAGCCGCCTCGTCTCCCTCTCACCCCTTTCTCTTCAAGTCTCCTGTTCCCTCATTTTAAGCACCTTGGTCTTCAAACAACCCCCGCAGTCTTGATGTTGCTTTTCGCTGTTTTTCTTTGCTTTTCATCAATTGAGTTGAAGTTTAAGCTGAGGTTTACAACAAATTATTTTCCCATGGTTGCGTTCCTTGTTTTATATTCACTATTAAGACAAAAAAAAGACAAAGCTCAAAAGACACTATCCATTGCTTTGCTGCAGGTGCATGTCTAAAGCTAAGACAGCAGGGGCTGTCAGGGAATGTGTTTAGATAGAGTGACTGCTTTTATTAAATGCATACATGCTGCATAATCCTACACTTGGAGGGCTGCATTGCATATGCTCCCCTCAATTCCAGAGAGTGATGCTGCACTCACTGTGGCATAGACAATAATGCATACCAGCCATTTACATCTGCAGAAGACACCGGGGGCTCTCAATTCACAGGACGCTTAATGCCATCTGCCCAGCCCAGCCCAGCACAGCACAGCCCTCCAACCTGATGGCCATTTGCAAAGCATGCTTCATCTGCATCCATTCCTTTGGTGACAGCTATTCAACGATGGCCTCAATTACCTTTAATCATGTACTATTGGTTTGCTCAAATGGAGGGGTTGATGCCTGATGTGATGTGGAGTCCCAACTCTGACAAACAGCTGGATTCAGCCGCCCCCCCAGCTATCTCTCCTCTAATGGCGTATCTTTCATGCACTTCACCAACCCTACCAGAACCAACCACACAGTCAGATATAATTAAGGTTGTTTTGCGCAGCTTGTGCACTGGTTTATTTAGAGCGCATTAAGGAAGCCAGGGGCTATATGCTCAGTTTTTTTGGGAGATAGTGTAAGAGCAGCATTTCTCAAACTGTGGGCTGTAGTCAAATTAAACTAAATAAATAGTAAAATTATGCTCGGAGCCTCGGTCACTCGCTGACTAATTTACGGCCCAATCGAATAAAATCGGTAACCTTGTTAGCAGGCTAAAGGTGATCAGATGTGACAAGCGATGTGAAGTGATGGTAATATGTGACTCCACCCATGAGAATCCAGCTAGTCGCCAGATCTAATTTTGAGATAAAGAGCGTAAAGTAGTCCTAGTCAGAAAAAATGACAAAAATATGGGCAATTTTTTTATACTTATATCAATGGATTGCTTCGTATTACAAAGGACATTTCAGCAGAACTGATTTTTTTATTGAAGATGAACTTGTTGTGAATCTAACCAACCTATTTTTAGGACCTGTCATGCATGCCACCTCTTGAAACAATTCGGTGTTTGGATACTGACTGACAGTATTCAGCGCCACTGCTTCCGTATGCGTATGGCAGCAAAGTTGCGACTTAAGCCGGGTATGGAATTCTCAATTGATTGCTTCGTTTCACAACGGACATTTCAGGAGAACTGATTTTTTTCTTGAAGATTACCTTGTTGTGAATCTAACCAACCTATTTTAAGGACGCATCATGCATGCTACCTCTTGAAACTATTCGGTGTTTAAACACTGTCTGACCGTATGCAGCGCCACTGCTTACTTATTTTCAAATTGGAATGTCTCAAAAACTTCAGAGATCGGAATTCTCCAAATCTTTGAAATGGCCTACAGTAACTCAGTCAATATTAGGTATATCATTGAGAACTTTTCACAGCCTATTCCGTATACTGTGTAGTAGAATGACCTGATGTAAAAAAAATACATAACATAAAAAAAAATACTTTAGCTGGGTTATCACAGGCAGGGTCACATATTTGATGGTGAAATAATTTTTATTGCAACAGATCCCTTGCTACTTGCTAACACATACTACTTGCGACTACATTTTTCAATAGGCTAATCAGCACCTGTGCTTCCTGCTGAGAAGAAGCAAAGGTATTTAATAAGGCTTGCAGGTGGGCCTTATAACCCCAGAAGTCAGAAATGAGTGGGCGTTACAAAGACGTTTGAGAGGCTGGTGCAGAGATTCACCACCTATTGAGAAAAGAGAAAAAGGAAAAAGAAAAGCTCACGTTGGAGCGGAGGTCAAGAAAGGCTTTCATTTTAAAATACCTATTCACATACTGTAAGTCCAGGGGTCTCTTCAGATGGACCTTCAGAGCGATGGTTTTCATGGGTCCATAGATTTTCCCTACATGCAGGACAATTATTCTCGCCTACAATTGTGGAATTGTAGAAAGTCTGTGAAAAATCCTGGAATAGTTTAAAAAAAAAAAATGACTAGAGGGCTGACCATAGTCTTTTGAAGTCAAACTTGAAATAGGCCAGTGCATGTAGCCTAGTGTCAGAGAGAAGACATTTACTGGGCAATGGCATTTAAAACATTCCAAGAACTTGTCTTTCAAGGCCGTCAGAGGTCATCAAGGCCGACAAATAATATTTAAATGGATGACAACATAGCAGCGTCAGGTTTGTGGAAAAATGTGACACGGTAATGTTGGGTAATTTTCCACATTAAAAAAAGATACCCTGTCATAACCAAACACCCCCCTTCTCTTTTTTTGTTAGTCGGATTCCAGTGCATCTGTGTAGCTCGGCATGCTTAACCTCCAAACGCATGCAGGGCCAGCACCTGCAGCCACTCAGTTGGATGAGTGTTGATGAACACGCTGTATGCATCCACAGACAGCATCCCTGAAAGAAAATATGGGGCACAGTCTGCAAAGCCACGGCCGGTTGCCTCATGAGTGCCCTACTTAGCATAGCATACCTCACTCTCTCTCTCTCTCTCTTGAAATCCTCTGAACCTATAAGGAAATGGCAATGACATTTAATTCCATTTACAAAAGCTGTTTTTTTTTTTTTCTTATTGTGTTATCCTGCATGTATGAAAACCTCAGAGTCCTTTGTGAAATAACAGCCCCTGTCAGCATTCTTAGGGAATATTCGCCACTCCAGCAGCAATGGTGTTTGGATGTGTGGCAATCATGGGGCTGTTTCCTTGACAACTGGACACTTGGTAGCTGTGTGTTTGTCCTGGGAGTTGGGCTTATCTATGCGCACAATTGCAGCCAAGAAGCCAATCACCCCTTTTACACACTACTCTCACAGATGACTTCTGTCGTCCACCCATGAAAAAGACGGTTTCCTCCCTCAAGAGTTAATTCGCCTCAAGAGAAGACAAACACAATTCTGGGCTAAATTCGCCCAGCTGATATTCAGCTCAGCTTCACTGCGTCCCCTTTCCTCCCCGAAAGGAGCGAGTGAGTTTCAGGCAACACTGGCACAGCGGTGCGGTGGGACAGCGAAGCAATCTGGATCCCAATGAAGTGTGTCCCTGGGTTGTGCTGTAAAATAGGGGAATCGTAAAAAAAGAGCTTTTGTTGGAGCTAAAACCCTGTGACAGATCAAGGATGAAAGCCCCCCTGCACGGCGGGAACAACAAATCAAGGCCCAGTCTCTTTGTGTTTGCTCGTGGAGTGGACACTTTATTATGGCATTATTCACTGACGGTCTGGAAGGATTTGGTGGTGGTGGTGGGGCCCCGTGCTACTTAAAAACACGAGCGTATGCCACAGACATGGGGAGGTTGTGAGGTGGAGAATAAACAGAGGCCAGGGGGCTGTCTGGACGAGTCGGCTTCAAACTGATCCATAGAATCCAATCGTTCAGAGCAGCATATACAAGCGTGCACATGCACATGCAGAGTTAAGAGTACAGCAGCAGCATCACCATGGCGGCAGAAGGGCTCCTCTCTAACTGGTGTCAATCTCGGGTCAGGGAGCTAATTCACAGCGACGCCCTGTCAGCACAGCCCCTTGCTGCTCAGCTAGTGTGTGTGTGAGCTCTCCAGAGTGCACACACAAACCTGCACATGGGCCCAGGCAAAAAAACACAAGAGAGAAAAGGGAAAAAAGGGCCAAGAGAGAAAAACAAAAACAAAAAAACAAGAGGAGAGGGAACGCACAAACACGGAGCGAGCTCGTCTGCCAAGGTAAGGAGTGAGTTTGACATCCACCGTGTGTAACGTGTGGCAGCGGGACGCGTGGGCGGACACTGTAGTGTGCACTTCGCCGATACCCTCACTCGCTGCCCCGCACAGTGCTCGACCGTTTCATCTCTGCTCTTAATTATACATCACCGCTGGGAATGTAGCTCTCTGCATCAAATAAATTAGCAGCTACACTTCCACGTAGAAAGTGAGGTGAAAACAGTGAAAAAAGAGAGACAGACCGAAAGTGAGGGAAAGGGGGGGGTGCATATTTGCTTGGGTACCTCAGGGTCCATTGCTAATCCTATCAAACGAGGGGAACGGGATAAATAGCATCCAATCCCATGTCGAACACAACCAATTAAGTGGCTGATATGGATTGCGCATCCCTTTTCGCAAACTGTGAGCGTATCGCTGAATGATGAGGACGATAACTCTGTAATACGGTCTCAGAGGGAGACGAGCTCAACCACGCAGGGCCCTGTCCCAGCAACAGACAGGCCCTCAGGCCTTCTGACATTATTTGCATTATCATTCACTGCAAGTTAGCAAGGGGGAGGCTGTTTATAAATCACACGGTATGGAGAGTAAGCAGACACTCCAGGGAAATCTGCTTCACTCCATCATGCCCATCAACACACCACCTCAAGCATTAGAACAAACACTGTAATCATATACAGTATGTTGCATGGATCACGGCTCGGGTTGTTATCAAAGGTGAGGAGCGCATTTTGACAGTGTCAAATGTTTACAAAATAAAGCATTAAGGTCGAAACGTCGTCTAACCTGCCATCTCAGACCGCAAATATTATTCTTAGAACAAATCACCAGCCCGTGCGTTGGGGAGGGCAGACACGCTGCTCATGTGGCAGAGACGGCTGCTATCTCCGTGGCAACGCCGTATATCTGGGCAAGAGCAGCCATCATAACAGCTTGGGTCGCCGATGTCTTTGCCCAGCCGCTATCATTTATCAGCCACACTCAAGGTCAGAGGCACAGGACTGCAGGCTCTCTCTCTCTCTCACACACACACAGGGAGGAATCTGACTCCAGTCTAGTGGAACAGTGTGTGTGAGAAAGAACAGAGGAGAGAGAGAGGCAGTGTGGGAGTATTTCAGGGTTGATTAGAGCCCACCCTGGAGTAATGCTCAGCCTTAATCTAAGAGCAAGACCGACCTGTGGCTTTTAATGTTTTCCCCTTGTAACTATATTTTAACAGATCAAATCAAAATAGCCAGCCAACAGCCAACCACTCCTAAACAGATGAAAATGGAAAGCTGTATTGGAGGAGGGAAACGACAGCTACTGGCCTGGATCATCAGGTAATTACATCCACTGTACACTCAGCCATGCTCAGTCGACCAGCCAAGGAAGGAAGAGCAACAATGCCAGCACCTACTATCCTATAATTATGTTTAATAACAGGCTGTTTATTATTCAAGCTCATCTGGCAATTAGCGTTTTATGTCCTCCATTACAAACGTCGGCAGATGCCCACACAAAAAGCCATGGCAGTCATTATGCAAAGTTATCACCCTAATGAACAAATCCATGTCGTGGGTAAAATCTTTTTTAATTATCAAGACGAACAAATGTCTTATTCCCGATGAAGTGATAATTATCTTTTGGTGTACCTTTCATCTGTCCGTATTTCTCCCCTCTCTCTCTTTCCAGAGTTAATAGCCTCCGGTCGCATTATGTCCTCCTGGCCATTAGCTAAGCAGCCTGTACTTTTACAGCCATGTTTAAAATCAAACGCCCACTACAAAACGGTGCACCACATCTACGACATGAGCTTACACGCTGTCATAATAGCTGTCACAATGAGCGTCACAGCTCCGGTGTCTAATCTGGCATCCCTGTGGGAAGATAACAAGGGGGAGGCCTGATTCATCAGCCAGCAGGAATAAATGAGCCTCTCTCTCTCTCTCACTCACTCACTCTCTCTCTCTCTCTCTCTCTCCAAGTAGGGTTGGTAATGGGAGGTGGAGGCTGGTGGAGGAAGGTGGGGAGGGTGGTGTGCCTGTGAACTTCAAAGGCCAGCCGCCTGGCTTTGATGTAGACCAGGAGCAGGAGGTGAGGTGGGGTTGGGTGGGTGGGGGCAATAGGGAGCATGGTGAGTCTCGACTCCCTCCACTCTCCAGACAAACAGGGGAGCTGTGTGTGTGTGTGTGGAAGGAGGAGGAGGGGTCCAAGTGCCAAATGTCAGGCCTCTAAGAACAGAGATGTGATCTGGATTGTCGAGGATTTAAAGTCCAAACACTTGTGACCTCTCTTGCCCTTAGGTGACGTGTTTAGAGGGCTCTATATGCCACCAAGACAGGAGAAAGAATGGTCAGGCTTTTGCGTACATCTGTGTGCTTATCTCGCTTTACCCACTCAAATTAGATTCTGAAAGGCCTTGGCTTTTAGAGTCCTTTGGAGAGGTTCCCCCCCCCCTCTTTCAAATCCAAATTCCAAACATGTGCTACATGGACTAACAGCTGGGGTCTATGTGTGTGTGTGAGAGTGTGTGGTTTGTGTGTTTGTTGTCCCAACTCTAGTAAGAGGACTCAGGTGCAGCAGGGCCAAAACCCATCTGGAGAGGGGAAAGAAGTAATCATTTTGTGCCCAGTGCCCGTGCGCGTCATGCTGCTGTTGCTGACCGGAGCCTCATCACAAGGCAATCTGAATCACCGCTGTGCCCTTCCTTCCTCTCCTCTCGGCCCGAATGCTTTTCTCCACAGGACTCACTCTCCCACTATAAAGTGGAACTTACACAGATATAAGATACCAATTAATTTAGAGGTTGTTTATTTAGTTCGCCCTCCCTAATCAATTTTGTACAATGAGTGGGGGGGGGGGGGTCTTTACAAAGCTTTAAAGGGAAACTTAATTAAATGGCCCTAATTATTTAATGCCTTGTCTTGATCTGGCTAAGTGTTCACAGGCTGCTATTTAATTCACCAAGAGCCTTTCCATCTTGTGAGGCCCCTACATTTGCAATGATAACACAAGCACTTCTGCAGGTAAGGAGAGAACGTTAGAGGGATGGATAAAGAAAGGGGGAGGGGGATCACTGAGAGTGGAAAGAAATGAAGAAAAAAGAACCATGGAAACAGGAGAAGATGGGTTGTGTGCAAAGCCATACAGTATATCAGAGGAATAGATGAGGTTAAAATAGATGGAGGACACGAGACAGGGAGAGAAATAAGGAGGACATTTTATTGATCCTCAGCAAAGTACATAAAAAAGGTCTGTCTGTCTGTGTACAGTATGTACTTGTGTGTGTGTGTGTGTGTGTGTGAGAGAGAGAGAGAGAGAGAAAGAGAGATAGTGAAAGCAGGTGACTTGGCTCACCTTTGGCCACGCGTTCGTGACAGCTGCCGCCATGGAGCATTGTGGGAGACCGCTGCAGATACACGCTCTCTCTCCGCACGGACAGGTGAACCAGTGCGGGGGCGGACCTGCGGGGACCGCGGCAACGGTGGCGGGGACCGCGGCAACGGTGCCGGGGACTTGGCGGCCAGTCACACTCCACCTCTCGGCCCCCTGAGCAAACAGATCTTATCCGCCCGCGCCAAGAGCACATTTCCTCTGACAAACAGCAACACCCACGCTGCCTTTTGGCTCTGGGTGGCGTTTGTTTGCATGGAAGATAAAATCCAACCACAGAGAGGACATAGCAGAGAAGGAAAGGTGCCTGTAGCCGTTCTAAAATATTTGTTGCACTTCACCTTACAGCAACATCTCATCAAAGATCCTTGATTACTAGCAAGATAGAGCAACGTAATTCGTTACTATGGGAGCAAAACGGGACAGTTCCGGTCTGCATAAGTGGGAGTATCACCTTACGTCACTAAATAAACTTTCTCTCTTAATAAGCAATAAGAACAGATAAACCTAATTGTGTTCACAGTATTATTGTCTATAATCATGTATGATACCAATGAATCATTCTTTAGGACATGATATGAATAATTTAATTAGTCATGTGAACCGAGCTAGCTAGCTAGCTAACGCTAGCTTAAAATGCTATACAAGTGGATGGGAGTAGCTATGGCAATACAGCTATGCGCTAACAAGTGACTAGTAGTTGAAGGACTTCGCTTAAACTTAATATACTGTTGCAAATTCACTTGAGTATAAACTATCCACTTTAACTAATGTAAGTAATGTTATTCAGCTAGTTGTCATTTCAAAGAAATTACACTTCTCCGTTTAAAATTTTACCTTAGCTAAGAGGATAGCTAGCATGCTAACAACCGGACACTAACTGGCAGCAGCATGGTCTGATATTAAGTTATTTTATCACAAATCCGAACGCTAAAAATTACACTTTTAGGCTTGAAATGATCCCAAACACTTACAGATTATGACAAAAATTTCCAAAAACCCCTCAACAAATCCAGAAAGACATAATGACCAATTTATTGGTAAAATTCCACAAGTCTCCATTGACATTAGTGCAGCGAGGGTTTACTCTGGTCTGCATAAAGGGGGATTTCCCCCCCCCCCCCCCCTTGCAATAATCGAACGCGGAAATTGTCGAACGTTTGCGCCTCTCGCTCCGCTTTAACCCTCTCTGATCTCATCTTGTATTCTGTGCATGTATCTCTCCCCAATCAGTGGGACTGATAAAAGCCAGTGTTGTGTTTTTAGATTATACATGTAGGTGAAAGCACCTTTCTGGACAGCCATGGATGCTCTTTACATGAACCAATAAAGTCCCTGAGTGTGGCAGAAAAAGATGACATTGACAGTGAAATGCATTATGGGTCACATTTGCCCTTCCGTGGACCTCACAGCTCCAGTTGACCGAGCAGATGAAAAAAGCCTGTTAAAATGTGTGAGACTTGAAGAGTTCAGGGTGTGAATGTCTCTGACTTGTTTTTCACACTCCTCTCAGAGAAACAAAGACAGGCGACAAACTAAAAGGGGGTAAAATGAAAGTGCTTGATCCTTTAATGAAAGAGGCAGGGAGGCAGAGCTTTTACCCCTCCGACTCTTCACCACACTGGTGATGGCGGCTACGTTTTAGTGGCAAAGTGAAATCTCAAAACGCCGTTGGCAGTTCCGTTGAAAACAGAGAGCATCTCTTGTCTCTCTGTTACTACTCCCCCAATGGGAGCAGAGTAGAAAGCAGATCTGAGCAGGAGACAGTGGCACGGAACAGTCAGCCAGTGGGGATGATAGCATCATTCTTGGTCAATGGAGAGATGCTCAAAGCAAATACAGTACTAGCAACAGACTACAACTAGCACAGATGTGTTGGGAGTTGTTTCCTGAGTTGAGACAGTCACAAGTTTGAGTTCCTGTGCGGTGGCTCTGCCTGTGGCAGTGCAGTTGTAGAACACTCCGGGGTCGTGGTTGAGTTGGCAGACAGTTCGCCGACACACCGAGTTAAACACTTCATCTCACTTAATGAAGATAAATCCTGAGAGATAATTGGTTGAGCTATCCCTGCGGAACCAAGTGCACCTGCTTATTTGTGCTGTTGTGTTTCGTCACTGTGGTAAGATGTTGGGAGACTCTCATTTTGTCTTTTCCAGGCTTATGTGACATTGAACAAAAATCCAACAAAATTGAAAAGAAAACTCACTTTGGTATCTGAAATTGTTGATGCCAGATAAGATCTAAAATGAAATATCTCTCACTCTGCACCGACTTGAGTTTTCATTTTTACCTCAGCCCTGTAAGACTTAGCAACGCAATAAAAAAGGACTCAAAAACTGTCCTTACCACTTTCTCCCCCTCCGCTGGCGCAGTGCAGTTTTTAAACTATCCCCGTTCTGCCAAAGCGAATTGGGTTTTAATTAATTAGATGAATGCAGACGAACCCCCGAATGAAATATGGCTGTCCAATTCAGGCCATTCAGCGGGATTGCTTCGCCCGCAGCAGGGGTCACTGTGTCTGTGCCGGCCGGTGCCCTCGGAAGGTAAACTTAATTTAGTGCTCTATCTCTTGCCGTTAGCAGGACACACATCCAATAGCAGATACCTCCAAAGCATAATCAATTACCTGTGCCTCAAATGGCAGAGGAAGCTTGCATGCTGATAAGACACTGGGCTTCTTCATACGAAGGCCAGGAGACATACAACAAAAAGAAAGAGAGGAAATTAAAGGTAAAAGTTATTATGTTAAGAACAGGTTTACCTACGAGAAATAATAGGCAGACTCTTGGCTAAATGGCAACAATTAGAAACATCGTTGCCAGCAAAAAGACTGGTATTAATTGAATATTGCTAGAGAATTGGCACATTAAAATACTGAGCCAAACAGCACACATGTAATATTAAGATCATTATGAAATTCAATTGTTATTCTGGGAAAATGTTGTAGCACACTTACTATTTCTTTCAATTTGTTCATTGTGTTTTAGAATGCTCCAGAAAAAAAACATATGATGGCCTTGCATGAGTTTTACTCATCTGAGAATAGTCCTTGACATCATCTTCACACTCCCATCGCACTTACGCCAGAGATCAAGTCTTGCCTGTGAATCCTCTGCCTCCCTTTAACAGCTGTTGAGACCCGTTGTTTTCACTTGCTCTTGTAGCCAAACCGCAATCTGACATCTCTTGCACATCTCTCTGACACTTTCAAGCCAACTTCACCCCGTCCTCCAACCGAGACAGTAAATTAATATATCGTCTAGAGACGAGTCCTTAGAATAGTTGTTAACCTGTATGCCTGCAGGGGCGCAGAGATGGGCTCATGCCCTTAGAGGTTTTCACACACTCCTTTTTTCTTTCTTTTTAAAGAAAAGCTCACAACATAAATACTTTATGGACAGACTTGGAAGGAAAACGTTTCACTTCTTTTTTTTTTTAATCTGTGTCCATAAAGTAGCCCAAAGTCACACTGACCTTTCTGAGGAAAAGTGTTCTTGGGGGAATATTTATGTAACGTGATCGAATTCTAGGGGGCAGTGACCACAGTTTCTCTCAGTATTAAACAAGAATTATGTGACCCTTCATATTTTACTGCAGTTCTTTTCAGAGAACTGCCGCCTTAGACGTCATGTACACCTGTATATTTAGATCCGTATATTAAAGTAATTTTAGAAAATGGCCCATTTGTTGAGGAGACATTTTGATGAGTCACTTACGCCTGTTTTTTAGAGCTTTTACATATTGATTAGTGGTTCAAGACCACTATTATGTATCAGCAAATTTTGTCATATAACATCTTGACCAATAGTCATCTTTTGAAGCCACCTTGACCAACTTCATGTGCGGTAAGGGAGAGTGTTTTTATAATTGGGGGGTAGGTTGAGCCTCTCCGTTCCTGGACCTCGTAGTTCTCATTTACACCTGCCTGCAGGCTCTTCACAGGTGCAAGCTGTTCCATTTGTCATGTTGTGATCTGAGAGTCACCTTAATGCATCTTTTCTCCAGGACCTGTCACCTACAACTCCAAAAATCTGTTAAAATACATTAGGCCTGATTGACATCATCCGAGTGCTGAGATCATCAAAGTATTGGCATGTGATATTGAGTTGACTTGTGTGTGTATGAGGGATAGAGAGATAAACTGTCTCAAGTTTGTCTTACTATAATCATTGCAAATTACAAACACATCAAGTCCATTTAAAAAGATGGATTGTTATTTCAGTCGTGATTTTTATGTTTTACTATATGCAGACAGGGATGAGCAAAAGTACATCAAGATGTATTTTACAATTGTGACAGGTGGGAGGGGTTGTCCTCACATAGTAGAGTAGACAGTCACCTGGTTGTACTGGGCTTACTTACTTTAACGGCACTTATGTGTTTTTTGTTTTAAATGTGATTCCACTGTTCCATATGTAACAATTATTTAATATTGAATTGAGCCTCACAGCACTGTTTTTCACATACAGTAGCTTCCTGATCCGACACATCAGAATACAGCGGACAGTGTGGCGAACGCAGGATTGTGATGTGTTGTTAAGACTTTAAGCAGCGATTTGGGCCCGCCTGGCCGGTTAACAAGGGCAGACGACGGAATTCCAGGTAGTTGCCTATCTATTTAACTGTTTATTTATAATAAGCATTATGGGCTCAAAGTGAACTATTTTCCTGTCATTATTTGTCTTCACAAGCTCTATGTGACCACTGTTTTCCCCACACTTTTATTATTTGTATTTTGTCAAGGTTTTTCTTTCTTTGCTTAGGTCAGCCGTTGCCAAGGATTATCTTGGAGGGTCGGGGGTCGGGGGTCGTAGGCCTTTCACCTCTTTCGTCTGTGGGGTTTAGGGGTGGTAGTGAGTAGCCTAGTGATTTGCAGTGCCAAGATGTTATGGCTTATGCTTGATGTGTAGTGAATTGCCAATGTGATCTTTCTCTGTGTGATTCTGCTTTACCCTATTGACCAACTGGTGTAATTCCTATCCGTCTTAACTCTGGGGAAGACTCAGACTGCGGTTGGTCCATAATTATCCTCACCCTTAGCTGTAATTTCTTGATTACTTGTCATTTATATGTAACCCCTTTTTAACGAGTGCTAGTCACTCAGCGCAGTAAAGGTTAACTTAAGTTACACTAATTGACACCAAATAATGGCCCGACAGGATCCTGAATTCTCAGCGGTGGAATAGTGAGTTGGCTGAGATTCCTGATACCATAAATATAACTGTATAGCTGTGTAGTAAGAGTATAAATGGTAAATATGAATATTCATAATTATAAGTGATTACAAATTTAGTAGCGCGGTGCCTCCACTGTGGACATACTACATTTACCTTTAGCTAGTGCAGGACGTATCTCCCCAGTATTTAAATAGTGTGTGTATTATAAAATGGTGAATGCAGGTGTATTAATTACTATACACCAACTAGGCTACCTCAACAACACAGTTTGCCATGCAGAGAATAAGCTGCCAACACCCAAGGTATATAGTAATATATTAATAACAATGAATTTATTAATATAGCAATATAAGAGTTGCAATATGGATAATTAGAAATGCTTCCCTAAGAAGCAACAGGAATGCAGTTACCAAAGATATGTATAAAATAGTAAAACACCTGCTACAGAGAGGAACAAAATCATTTCATCATAGCGATGTATGACAGGGTACATAAAACCAGTATG
This sequence comes from Alosa sapidissima, assembly GCF_018492685.1. Taxonomy (NCBI): domain Eukaryota; kingdom Metazoa; phylum Chordata; class Actinopteri; order Clupeiformes; family Clupeidae; genus Alosa; species Alosa sapidissima. The sequence continues at coordinate 29,156,713 of NC_055973.1, forward strand.
GATATATCAATATTACAAATAACACATTGGTAAAACAAATAAACAAAAACAAGCGCGCAGTTGGGGCCCGGTGGTGCACAGGTAGCAGCTCTCTGAGCTGCAGGCAGGACAGCAACCGCTGAACGGCCCTCCAAACTCGACGATGATCCAAGCGAGATGAGAGAATGTGTGTGTGTGTCAGTGTAAGTGTGGGTTCAAGTTACTCACGATCCACCGTCCCGACCTGGCGAATCAGCTCACAGCCGACCCTGGTGTTGGTTACCGCTCAGTCGTCCTCAAAGCTAGCCGTTAGCAGTCGCAGCCAGTGGTGGCTCTCTGGTGGGCCCAGCACCAGAGAACAGAATGCGCCCCTGCAGCGTTGGCTGGCGGCAGTGAGATGCAATCTCAAACAACGATCCTCGACGTCAGCAGTGTAGCGGCAGGAGATTTCCGTGATGGTTGTCGACCTCCGGTGGGCCCAGCACCGGAGGAAGAAAACGAGTCCCGACAAGTAACAGGCAAGTCCGCAGAGGTGAATTAGCCAAGGCAGCTATCTGTCCCTAAGCTAGCAATCTGCCTTAGTTTGTTAAAAGCCTAATAACGCTAAATGTCAACACTGCTGAAATATAGCAGTGGACAGAATAACAATAATGCTAACACCTCCGATGTGCTCCAACAAAACGTGATAAGTATAAGTATATATACTTTTTTAAACCTGTGAGGGAAATTTGGTCTCTGCATTTATCCCAATCCGTGAATTAGTGAAACACACTCAGCACACAGTGAACACATAGTGAAGTGAAGCACACACTAACCCCGACGCAGTGACTCAGTATACTTACTATACTTAATAAAGATGTTTCCATTGATTATTTAAAAAGGGTATACATATTATGGACACGCCATTTTTCATATAAATGTTAAAAAAGGATGAAAACGCTTCTTTTTTATTCCATGTTTCTACCAAATTGTCTTACAACCTTTTGGCATTTGGCAGTGTCATTTTCATTCAGAACAAACATATTGGTCAAGAGAAAATCAACATGAAATCAATATTTGCCAGGGGTATGAATATTTTTGTTCTTAACTGTATCCATCCATTTGTAGCAAATGATTAAACTTTAAGAGCAAATACAATACAATACCCAGGTGACACATTCATATGATGGCCTTGGACAAATGGCCATGGACCAACATTCATAAGATGGTCCTGGACCACCTTCCGTATAATGGCCCTGGACCAGCTTCTGTATGATGACCCTGGAACAACTTCCATATTATGGCCCTGGACTAACTTTTGTATAATGGCCCTGGACCAACATTCATACGATGTTCCTGGACCAACATTCGTAAAATAGTCCTGGACCAACTTCTGTATGATGGCCCTGGAACAACTTCCATATGATAGCCCTGGAACAAACAAAACAGAAAAATTCTTCTACAGCTTGTATAAACTTAGCTTATGTGAGCTTTAACGGTAACATTCAGGGGCGGAAATTACATTTTGAAAATGTGCACATCCATATAATATATATATATATATATTAGCAGCTAATATTGGCAGAAATTAGCATAACAGCAAGATTGCTAAATAAGCTTCAAAGGTACTTCAACTCTGGGTCCCCTCAAAATAAATTATTTAAAAAGTCTATATGCATTGTCTATATTCGATGAATATTAAGAAACAAATGTGTTACCATAAATGTATGGTTCCTAGCCTGGCTGCTAACATTAGCACAGATAAACATGGAACCAACAAAAACCTAGATTTTGCTCAGAATTATTTTACTACTATTTTACACAAAACTATGCAAGGACTTGAGATAAAAGATGTGGTGACCATTTCATTGTTTCTGGAGGGAAATTTCAATATGGCAGTAGGTGGAGCAGAAGGCTCACTTTGATGACATCACATGGCAGTGATTGGCTAAAAAGTTGTTGTTCCAGGAACAACATTAGTAACCTGACTCCGCCTGATGGATTGTTTCGCATTTGCTCCGCATATCCATCTGGGAACTTTCCGTTGGAGAACGTTTGGGAAGGGGCGAAAATACTGGTTAGCTGATTGGATAAACCATCTGTCTATCACCACCTACAGTATGTTGGTGATAGACGCAGAGACTTTCTAATGAGGAGACACAGCACTCAAAAAATCCTCCATAGAAATGCATGGGGCTAGTTTGTAACGCTGTTGTCTACACATATCACACCCCTTTCTTATACTTCCTTGGCAAAACGTCGACATGTGAATACATTGAGCCAATCATGTGGTGTGATGTGAATACATTGAGCCAATCATATGGTGTGTTGTGAAGACATCGTGCCAATCATGTGTTGTGAACTCTGGAGCAAGATTGGTGTCGTGAAGCCTTGCTCACGCGCATTTCTGCCGAAGAGGATGCCCGATGAGTGCCCAAAAAGCGTTGCAATATGGCCGCCGAGTGGAGAGACTAAAAGGACTTTGATAGACGGTCCAAATCAACCAATCAGATAAACGAAGCGTTCTTCTAATGGCATCTTTTAACATACAAGTTAGGTAAGTAGCTAACGTTAACGTTTTTAAACGTACTATTTGTATGTGACATGAACCTTATCAATGACAATCCCCACCAAGTTTTCTAGGCTACATGTCTGAAGAAAGCATATTCTTTCTCGTTAAGTAACTAAGATTCAGTGCTACCAAACACTAACTTGAATTGGCCGTGGAGGATGTCTGTGTCCTTCATTCCTCCCAGCTACATTGCACTCCTAGCTTCCCCAGTAATACTCAAATATTTGGATAAAACTTCAGCGATAGCTATGCTCATCTCATCCGTGGAAGTCGTCATGTTGTTTAGATTGAACAGTAGCTTCTTGTTGCATCACACCTAAACCTGCCTCAAAACCAACGCTGATTGGACGTTCGTTTGGTGAACTGCTCCAAATTTTCTCTATCGGAGAAATGCCAGATTGATCTGTGAGTGAAAATCTGAAGCTCGCAAGATCAGGATGGTCTCACGAAGCTACAACATTAGAGAGTTAATCCAGAAAACAACTCTTACTTAAAGAAATCACGGTCTCCATTGGTTTTACCAAAAACATTTGGCAGTATTTTTAAACTACAAAAAAACACAATTTCTTCAGCCAAATAAAATGCAAATCACAAAATATTATTTGGTATTTGAAATATGTATTTTAAATACATGTATTATACATTCTTCCCATCCCTGTATGCAGGCATAGAAATATGTGAAATCTGTTATCAGCAAATCAGTAAAGAAATTGCTTCATATTTCAACAACTGGATTGTTCTTTATGACTGTAAGAAAGCTCAGTGACTCAAAGAGGACATGTTGTTAGGACAGCTCCTCAAGAAGCTGCTTTTCCAACTATAGTAGTGGATTTCGAGACAAATCCGTCATGTTCACGGTTGGCTAGCCCACCCTGAGCCCTGCTAAAAGAGGATATGGAATCATCAGCAGAGTGGGAAGCTAGTGAAGCAAGGTATACGGTCCTCTCAAATATCCCCATCCTTGTGAAAAATCCAGCAGAAATGTGTTTGCTTTTGTAGAGCTAACAGTGTCAGTTAGCAAAGGAGGGGGACAGACACATAAACAGTTGATCAAACCACTGTGAAATTGGACATATTAGTCACTGCCAATAGATTATCTGCTGTTGTTGGCAAGACAATGATTCTTCCGGCATACATTTCTCCTTTACTATTTATACTAAGCCAACCCAGTGGCTATGTGCACACACTGCATTCCGACAACAAAAAACGCAAGGCCTGTGAGCCAACCTGAACTCCGTTCGAATTGTATTTGAATGCTTGGTCAGGCAGAGTCTATTTCATGCACCACTGACTGCTCAGAACGAGACAGAGGCATATATCTTAAATGTAAATGAGAGGTAGAGACTACAACTGAACTCGGGGATTCTGATAATGCTGCTTATCTGTTTTTTATCGTTCCCTCGCCGCGCTTCGCTGGTTTGATGATGTTACCATACTCTGTAATAAATGACAGACTCGTAAAAAAAAAGGCCTCACAGGAGGGGCTCCTGGGTAGCAGCAGTCAATAGACAGTTTCAGCTTGAGTTCTGGAATGAGCAAGAGAAGGCAGAGTGTAGAAGTTTGGGACATGATGGTTGCACACAATCTGTTTATTTGCTTGACCCTCATCTCCTGCTTGGATGCATCTATTGTTATGCTTGTTTCGTGTTTATTTTTCAATTCAACAGATGGAACCCAGGTCCTCCACACCCTGTCGACGGACACACTGTATTATTCCCTCCACCCCTTTTTTTAGTTGAGTTTCCAGCCCTAGTTGTGCATTCAGATAGCGTGAGGAAACTTTGCAGCCCTTACTGGAGGCAGAGAGAGAGAGAGAGAATGTGTGTGACATTCCATACTCTTCCAAGTGCCACTCTCTGATTCAAGGTCAGCACCTGGACCCCCAGTCTGAATGTTTCACTGAGAGATGGGAATTGAATTGTGAATGCATATCTCCTGGCCACGAGCCGACGGCCAGGCCAAAAAAAGGGCAGCAGTGGGGAAAGTGTCGGGGGGGGGGTCAGAGCCACATTGACCTGGACTGAACACCTCTAGGGTGGTTTACGGGTTGGATAAAGAGGGGCTTTGTGCTGCTGGGAGATACCTGCGGGACACCTCCAGTGTGGCAAGTCAGCATTTTATGCATGTATGAGCCTGAGAAATATATTACCGAAATGGTGCTGCCGATTAATTTTCCGATGGAGGAGGAGGAGAAAGACAAGACAGGGAAAATCCATCCTTGAGTTAGCCCAGGCCACATCTGCAGTCCTGACATGAACCGAGTCGTGAGTGGCTTTATCGCACCCAGGTCAGCATTGTTATAAAACAATAAAAGTCCAGATGAACGACTCCTTGTGAAATCCGTTTAATGTCAAACAAATCGTCCACCTGCATGCAGAGTCGGTGACTTCAGTCCTTCATCGGCATTACAGTAACTGTCCATCCACCGAGTGAAATATTGGAGGCCAGCACTCTGTTATTCCAAGTCAGTTCCAGCCACAGAGTACATTATTGAACATTTACCAATTAGAATTCTCTGAGCTCTTCTTACAGGCCTTAGTGTCGAATTAGTTCAACAACGCTCAATGTGTGGATGGGTGTGTGCATATGAGCATGACTGTGTGTTTGTGTGTACAGGTATGTGTGTGTGTTTTGTAGGGTTTCATAGTGTGCTAGGGTTAGTGATTAGGGATCTTGAAAATATTTAGGAAGCGCTCGCTAAATTTACCCCTCAGGAGACTCTCATACCCCAGCTAACCAAGTGTGAAATAGCTTTGGCTAAGTAAGGAGGAGAACCATTAATATTGATAAAAAAAGGGGGGTAGGTGCTCTCAAGGTGGAATGGAACTTCTCTCTTAGAAAGTGATTTATGTCACCTTCAGGAAAGGTTAAAGAAAAACATTTATTAGGATTCACAGAGAGAGGGTGTGTGCATGCACGTACACACACACACAAACACACACAGGCAAACACACAGAGAGGGAGAGTTAGTCATTCAGTCCAATAAACAAGTCATTTGTAAAAACAAGACATACCATATGCTTTTGTATCTTGAACAAATACTTCTTATTTTCAGTTTGCCTCCAGGCATAGAAATACATTGTGCTGTTATGAGAAATAGTATGCATGGTATGTCAGTATTTGGCAGGCAGTGTTATTATTCACATGAGAGTGATTAAAATGACCAAGAGACATTGTATTATTTTTTATCAACTGTAATCCCAGAGTTTAATATTAACCTGAGGAACTGTGGTTCTTCAAAGCAGCAGGTGCAATGGGGCAATAATTGCAATGTAATTACTTCCTTTGTTAGAAACATGACTGCATGCACTTGGTCTGTTCCAGCATAAAAGGAATATGTGTGCAATTTACGGCAGAATTAGTGTATAACTGCAAAATATAATCTATACATAAAATGAATAATCTTGTCATGGTCTCTGGCGAACAGAACATCTGTTTTCTCAGGCAGATTGCAAAGTTTGCATAAAAAATAGCCAACTTTTTTCTATTGTTCGTGTAGAGGAGCTTCTTGGACCAAAGTTTATTATCCCATAAAAAAAAGAATTTGAAGAAAGGAGGCATTGTTGGCTTCCCTGGACCAGTTTATGAGTCTTCACAATGAATGGAGAAGAACATCTCTTATTCATAATGGAAGTTGTATGCCGCTACCAAAAGACATGACTAATGTGCATTGTTTGTTGTTCATATTCAGGGAATATTTGGTGTTCCTTGCATAGTTTAAGCACACTTGTTTGAGGGGAAAACATAATCATAACACTAAGAGTGCAAAAACATGATTCAACTCTAGACTAAATGGCTGGTCTCCAGACTAAAGTTCTATTTCATAAAAATGAGCATTGATCTCCAACATGCTTGTTCAGACACTTGCATCCTTACCAATATTTACCTGGTCTTCTGTGGTATTGACTCCTGCTAACATGGATTTAAGCCGGAGAGTTAATGGAGATTTCGTTCAGAAAACTGGATGTCTGGCCCCAGCCTGGCTAATACTGTGGATGGAGGGTTGGACCTGGCTCCCTGGAGGTCTGTTCTAATATAGTCTGACCTCTTCGCTTAGCGCCCGAATCCAGTGCGCACAGCTCCATGTCACCTTCAATGAAGAAGAGGTCTTTATCCCTGACAGATGTACTCTGAATGAGTCTCTCTCTCTCTCTCTCTTTCTTTCTTTTTCTTTCTCTCTCTTTCTCCTCTCTCTTGTCTCTCTTACACACACATTCTTTTCACTGTCATTTTTCCAGCAGTTCCAGTCATGAGCTGGGTCAAGATGCTTGTGGATTCATCTCGGTGAGTTGGCCTAACCTTTCGCTTAATCAGTTATGTGACCGAGTTAATGGAGGGCAGCAATGACAGGCACATCACGGTGCCATGACACTCAAGACCCTTCTGGAAGGGTGTCTGAATGAGATATCCATTGTGATTAGGAGAGTGACAAGTACTAATCTACTTCATTCAGTGCCTTGGGGGTCATTGAGGAAGCGTCTCTGCCACTCTCAATTAGCTACTTTTTAACAGACAGCCCTTCAAAACATCTACTCCACTGCCACAACTACAGATATAAAAAAAAAAAACACTCAAAATCTCTTTCATACACACACATACATCACAATCACCTAGGCACAAACTTCTGAAGAGACAAAGACAGAGCTGGTGTTATCTCATCATGTCTATGTCTTCTTTTCACTGAGGTTATCATCATATTTAATTCCTCATACGGACGTATTATTTTATCTGTCACAGTTGGGGACCAGCTGATTGACACTGGATGCGTGGGAGAGCCTGCGAGCAGACAGATCCAGAACTCTCCAGGGAGGTGTTGACACCCTCTGCTGGATGTTAGCATGCATGACATTTCCCATGATTCATAGCCTGCACATCGTCAAATCAGACAGATGGAAGAGCTCATGGGATACACAATGAGTCAGTCAGTAGTTTTTATTCCTCTCTTTCTTTCCCTCCCTCCCTCTCTCTCTCCCTCCTTCCGTCCCTCCCTCCCTCCCTCTCTCTCTCTCTAGCTGTCTATCTCTATTTTTTTGGCTCCTTCCCCCACTGTCTTCAGCTCAGCCAGTCTATCACTCCATCTACTTTTTTGCGTTCTTCCTTTCTTTGTCTCTTGTATGCATGCCATGAAGGCTGTGTATCCTGAGTCAACACTTTCTCTTTGTTTCAGGAACATACTGTATATCCTTTCCCCTACCTTTCCCCTCTCGTTATGACTGGGCACCAGACCCCACTAATTGGCTACTATAATTGAAGATGCTGCATATGATACAGGGAGTTGGGCATTAGCCTAATCAGGCCCCTGGTGACTTTCATGTGCATGGAGGACTCTTCAGGGTTTTTTTTAATAATGCAAGAGATTTAAATGAGATGACAAGAAACACAGCATTGTATAGAAGACAAAAACAAGTGCAAGATACGCTGTGGCTCTGGCTATGTGCTTGTGTGCATGCATGTGTATGGCTTTGTGGGTGTGCGTTTGTGGGTGTCCTCTTTGAATCGACCCTCACACCTAAAGCAGCCATTCCTACCATTGTGTGGCATCAACTCAAGGTTGAGAGGAGCCTGGACAAAAGCCCGCTGGACAAAAGACCTTCCGCCGTGCACAAACCAATCTTGCGCATAGTGTATCAGTTTGTGATTCACAGTGACACATGTCTCTGGAAGAGCCTTCACCAAAGCATACATTCACCTCCATCTCTCTTTCTCTCTCTCTCTCTCTCTCTCACACACACATTTCAGTATATTTTTGCTACCCACATTGTCCTAACTCTATAGTATATTCAGAGACCTTGGGTCCAACCTATAGTGTCCTCTTTCCTTCCTAATGGAGACTATTCCTTTTACCAGAGCTTGCACCTACTGCAGACAGATGCCTTCTCTCTTGTTGGACTCATTTAATGACTCTACCCTCCCACGCTGCTAGCCAACCCTTTCATGCCCCCCCCCCCGCTTCTCTCAACCCCACCCTCCTCCACCTCTCCCTGGCAAAAACCTGCTGAAACACTTCATCAGACCCCCGCTACCACCCACTCAAGCCCCACCCCACCACCACCCATCCCCAGACTCCCTCATTTGATGAATACCCTGCGAGGCTGGCGAAAGGTTAGCTGTTATTAGCAATCAGGCCCATCACTCCCCGACAGCCAGCTCAGCGCCAGACCTCAGCGAGGATTGAGGAAGCGCCGTGGCGACCGCCAGATTAACGCCGAGAGAGGGGGAGTCGTCCGCCACCGACGTCGGCTTGATGGGCTTGTCGCTTGGCGACAGAAAAAGTAAACACACTAAACGCTACGACAGACATTAATATTCATGCAGTCGTTGGCGGGCCCGTCGGTGGTGTAGTCCATGAAGCAGGTTAAACGGACACTCAGGTGTTTGATTAAGGTGAGATGAGAGGGTGTGCTGTGTTTTTCACCTCTCCTCTGCCCTCCCTCTCTCTCTCTCTCTCTCTGTTATTGATGATTGTTGCGTGCATGCTGACAAGCATCAATGCACATACAATACGATAGTAGCTGTAGGCACGATTGACAGTCCACTGCTATGAGCGAGACAAGGCTTATCACCGAGTGGTGACAAATCCAATCCAAAGAAGATGAAAACAAAAATGCTCCTCGGTGTGTCTTCAGGGCGTCTTTATGGCCAGTGTCCGATTCTGCAGCACAGCAGGGCAACTAAACTTGGTAAATAAAACTTGCTGTCCTTCTTGGTAAATAAAACTTTGCTGTCCTTCACTTTTGTGGAGAACTTCATAAATTATTATCTGAGGTCTCCACTCCTGGCTACAAATCCACCTGTGAAACCTCCAAGAGAATAACGATAATAACACCACATGCTTTTTCCCCCATTTGAAGTTGACAGGAACCGTCACTCCCTTTGATAAGGACATCTCTGTAATTCAGGAGCAGGAGTTTAGCGAGGCCAGCTTTTCATCTAGAGACAAAGTTACTGCCTGATTCAATCTTGGGTGAGGAATTATTGACAAGCTGTGGCTATCTCGCCAAAGGACAAGGCTACAGGTTTCCCGAGTCCTATACCTGAGATTCACACTTCTCTGTCAGACCCCTGCCAAGATAACACAGACACCATAAAAAGGCAGACAATTGATAAGAGCAACACTATGTTGTTATCCATGTAATAGGCATGGAGGTAGGCCACATTGATCGATGGTGGCCTCCGCTGTAATTCAGCTTGGAGGTGGTTACTGTCAGCTCTGGTGCAATCATATCAAAATGTCATTGAGTCCGGGGGGATCAGCCGCTCATGTAATTCAATTTATGGCCAAAGAAATCAATCATCACCAGCACCAAATCTATTGCTTTGACATGAAAAGAATTGGCAGTATGTCAGGGTTAAGATCCATGAAATCTCTCTTTGTGTAATTTCCCTGGCTCCACAGCTGGGGGTTCCTATGAAAGATTTTGTTTCTTGGATTGATTTCAGTTAGACATATCACAGATGGATCATTATGCCCCCCCGCCCCCACCTTCATTTTTTCACTCCTTGCTATCATCACACACACACTGGATCAGTCAATTTTCTGGACATATTTTCTGTCACTTTTCTTATACTTCCATGCAGGCAAAATTGTTTTTCTTTTCTTCATATTTCCTTATCAAACCTTTTACCAGCAGTTCAACACAGGCAGTCAGTGCCTTGTCCTGTGTTATGAGGAAGTGTCTCTTACGACCCCCCCTCCCCGCAATCTGTGCCGTTTTTGTGTGAACAGAATTTTGATCACACTCGGCACACAATGTTTAAGAGCCAACACGGTCGACTTCTCTGTGCTGGTGTCACAACCTGACAAAGTCATTTTGAGACATAAACTTCCCTCCCCCTGAACTACTTCTGAAGCCACACAATAATTGGATTTCGTAAGGGGCGAGAGAAAAGTGAATCAATATGCCCATATCGACATAAAAGGATTCATAACAAGTTTAGTATTTTTTAATCTTCGGAGTCTTTGAGTGGAGGGGGGGGGGGGGGGGGGGGGACGAAAAGTCTGAAATGAGATGGCCAGCAGAAGTCATCATCAAAGGCCAACTACCACTTCAAACATGAAATCTGTGCTTCCAGATGTCTGCAAAATCAGACCCCAAAATGAAAAAGTAATTGATTTGCATCAAATGTATTATTTTGGAGTTATAGGTATTGTGTTAACCCATGTTCTCTGTTATTATCATCAAGTCAGTTTCTCCTAAACTCTACAACAATGTGCAGAAAATACCTGTGAGTCCAACTGTTTGGCATGCAAGTATTTTTTAGAAAGCAGGTGTCAGTTTGGCATATTCACACTTTGATATTTCAAACAACACAGCTGCCTCTTTCATCATTCTGATCTCCATGGTAACATGAGAAACAGGATATGATGTTTGCATGAAAGGTGGCATCTGCTGAATTGATTTAGAAGTTGTTCAATGCCACGAAGATCCAAACATTGCTCAGTCATTCTGCAAGGATTATACATCATTAGACTACTCTTCTGCCAGAATACTGATACTCTCCAGTTTCACAAGAAAATGAATTATATAAATATACCATAAACACTTCTACTGAGCGCTTGAGGCACAGTCATTAAGAATTTCACTTAAGCTTTGCTTGTGTACAAAGTCTATCCCTAATCTCCTAGTTCAGGTGCTAATAGTGAAGAAGAGGCTCCAAGCAGGTTAAAAACTCCACAGATTCCTTCTGCCCCTGTATTGGCATCACTGCTAAGTGAGACTAACAACGGCAGTTACACCACAGACAGCTGATTTGATCACTCAAGATACAGTAACAGGCACCTTCATAAGTAGCCTACTGGTGTTTCTGCAAGGCTGAGGGAGAGCCTTACCATCTGTTTTATTATGATGCATGGCAAAAATATTACTGAGATATCAAGATCAATGGAATAAAATATTAATTAGCCTAGCTTATCATATAAAAAGATCACTCACACTGGCTCAGAATTCACATGGCACAGTGGGTAGGAAAGCTGAAAGCATAAGAATTTGATTTGTGAAAAGAGTTATCTGACTCTATTACAATACACATATTTAGGATGCAAGTGCTAGTACCGGAAAGCACATTTACTGAAAAAATGTGTGAAACTAGGGATCAGACAGGATATTTTTCTTCTCCGATAGGCATGTTGTCACTGAAGGTTTGCTTGCTTCACTGACATCCCTTTAATTGAGCTCTCATGGTCCTGTGTTGCGTTTGGCTGGAATAACACCAGAGCACACCACTCTGAAACTAATTTGAAAAGGGTTGGCAGGCTCTCTGCTGTGCTGTGTGCAGCAGTTGCTAGGCAGCAAGAAAAACATTTAGACATGACAGCCAACGCCATCATTTTCATCTGTGACTGTGCCACCAGAATCAGTCATATTCACCTCTTATACTTTTGTGATAATTCGGGTTTGGTGTGTTTGCTCAGGTAGAGTGACGTCCGTGTCCCTCTTGGCCTCTCACAAAGTGAAATCCCTTATTTCCTTATGTCTTTGTACAGTTAACACATACAGTAAGCTAAGTTGACATCGAGTGGAAATCACAGGAAACTTCTGTAGCTGTAAAGAAGCCTGGGCTAGTTGAAGCCTAGCATTGTTTTGGTTTAGTTGGAAGTATTATATCAACAGCCCCAAGTTGCTCCGTGGACAATGGCCCTTGTAATATAACTGACATATGTAAGTCCCTTTGGATAAAAGCATCTGCTAAATGAATAAATGTTATAGTGAGGTGACTGATTTCATGACCATTTTGCAGAACATCTGTGGTATAAATTATCAGACAGTCTGCATGAGACGATATCAAATATTTTCTGGCGAACCTGCGGTTTAAACTCTGTCATGATCTTGCCTGCCTCTGTGGTGGAGAAAGGGACTAGCCTTAGGCTTGCCAGAGAGCTGTGGCTAAGGTCATGAGGTCATCACTCTCAGTTTCTGCAAACTGGAGTGCCTCAAGGTTAGCAGATTCAAGTCTTTCATCATACTAGCACATTAGCAGGAACGTGTCCAGGGTGTATAATATTAAGGGAAGCTCTTGCCTAAATCCTAAAGTTTGTTTTTCGGTACACTCTCAAGAACTGGAATGAATGTCTAAATGATTCCACTGATGTATCCTTCAAGGTCATCTGAAAAAAACATAAGAGGATTTTCCAACCAATTATTGCTTTGGGATTACTGTTAGGCAGAGTGCTGGATCTTTGTCTGAAATGTTAGTGCTCTTGACAGTTTTCTGCTCTGCTCATTATCAATATCATTCTATTTATTTGTGTTTCTATTTTGATTTCATTTCCTCATGATCATTATCGCTGTGAGCAGACTAGCTCAACTCTACTATACTTGACAATAGATGACAGAGGATTTCAGCTTGGCAATGTTGCTAAAGATTCGCTCATCACATTGGGTCAATCTCAGTTGAAGAGGAAAGAAAAAAGTCTGTACTGGCCCATCTAGTTGTCGAGGGCTGTGGTTTGAAGGACATTTCAGTGGGAGTAACTCCTGAACAAATTTAGGAGGAGGGCTGTGCCGAAAGACCTTCAATCACCACAAGATTTTCAGCACAATTTTCAATCAGACCAGGGACATAAGGGCCCCTCTGACATCAAGCTTCAGCAATAAAGTACCATTCCAGAGCCACCCAGCCCAAAAGAGCCTTGCTTTGGAGTGTGTCCTCAACTGATATTCCTGTCTCCAAGTCTCTCTCAAGCAGGCACTCTGCACACACCAACAGCAAATCTGATGGCCACAACCTCTGAAGGATCAGAGCATCAGATTGAGTTTGACTGTGGCAGGAATCCAAATTTGGATTTAAGCATGGTAACAGTCCCTGAGGTCAAGTTCAACTTAAGCCCAGTACTTATGGATTGCTGATGCTTAAATCCAGAGTTAGCCTACTTGTGGATTGGTCTAATTCATGGTCTAATTAATATTAGTAATAGAACCATAATGTAAAATATTGCTGGTATAATTTCACCTGACTTTGCCCTTCAATGCCTTTTTTAAAGATCCTCTAACTTTGCATAGTCATAAATAGAAAATGCCCCAAAACCAAGAAAAGATATTAACGTAAAACACAGCCTCTGAGGCTCACAAAGGGCCTCTGCGTTCCCTCATAACCTCTTCATTTTCGGCGGTCCAGTTACATTTTAGGAGTTGGCCCCAGCGCAGCAAAATAAATGCTGTAAACACATCTTTATGAATGAATAAATTCGCCACCACAGACACCGGACCAGCAGCCGCTGTTAATAAACTGATTCACTGTGTAATACTCCCTCTCGGGCACGGGCAGACCTTTTTAATGCCTCCTGTTTATGTTTTGCTGTTCTCCCAGCGAAGCAGCCAGACGGAGCCATCCGAGGCAGAGGAAGAATTATGCTCCCTTTGATTTTATGGAATTTACGGAGCTTTTTGTCTCTTTTTTTTGGGGGGGGGGGGGGGGTTATTTTTTCCAGGCTTCGGCAGAACTTCCGCGGAAAGGGAGAGAAGGAGGAGCAGACAGGGATGGCACAGGCTTCCTCAGGCAGCCCTGATTAGGGCCCTTATGGTGCATATCTGTGACTATGGAGGAGCGTAAATCGGGGCTGCAGGGAGGAGTGATGGCAACCCTTTTGCCCCTCAGGAGAGTAGCCAGGATCACACTTAAGTGTGGTTATGACAAATGGCTGGCTCTCCCCCTGTTTTGTGTATGTGTGATTGAAACCGCTTAGCGGCAGAATTTTGCTGACCGAGGCAATTCTGTCAGGAGAGGCCGGCTCTGAGGAAATATTCAGAACTGTCCAAGAGCTCTGTTCTTGCTCTGCTGTAACAAATGGGAGAATGGAAAGACTATCTCTCAGCAAACATGTACTCTCGCACATTAGACGTCTCTGCCAGTGTCTGGAAAGGGTTTATGTATTTAAGGTTTTGACCACCAGAGCACAGAGAGCTAGTTTGTATTCACAATCATACAGAATAGCACAATGAAGCAGTATGCAAACTGTGGAAGAAAAGAAGAATGATAGATAAAGTTGACATATATTCTCAACTACAATGAAGTACAATCAAGCGGTATGCAAACTGCAGAAGAAAAGAGGAATTATAGACAGAAGTTTACATATTTTTTGAAGACCAGAAGATGAGCTTATACAAGAACACACCATTTCTCTCTCTGTCTCTGAAACACATATACACACATGCGCACACACACACACACACACAATAAGGAAACCACAAATATGGATGATTATGTGCAAACAGGATAGGATAGCATAGAAGTTCCTTTGGTTTAGGAGTGATTTAGTATGCAAATAGCAATCTGCAGCCTAGCGCTACTACTGCCACCATCTGTTAGTCTGAGTCACCGTACCCCCAGAGGGCATGGTGAGGAAGGGCCACAACAGTGACCAGGGAGGAGTCCTCACACCGCAGCAGCAGTGGCCAGGGAGGAGTCCTCACACCGCAGCAGCAGCAGCAGTGGCTGTCCACATGTTCCAGCTAGCCACCAGATACATAACATTACAGTGAGGCGTTGCTGACCAAGGTGCTGATAAACAGTGTGAGTATGTAGGAGAGGAGCTTTTTTTGATACGAGTGAGTGAGTGAGTGAGTGAGTGAGTGAGTGACTAATTCGGGGTTCACTGTGAGGCCTTGCTAATTATTGTATTTCATACTCTATTACACCCAAATCGAAATGGAAACAGGACAAAAATGACTGTGGAATAGGCAAAAAGTGGCAAGGGGAGACCATGGTAGACCTAAGAAACACCCATGAGATTATCTCAACACACTTGTTTGATTAACAAAAAAAACAAAAACTAACTATGTAGGGGCAAAACAGTTACTCCTTGTTCTGCCTTGTGGGGAAGGGCAGAAATAAAGGCTTCTTATTTCGTATGCGCTCTCTCAAATCACTTATCCTTAGTAATCTCCACTCCCAGACAGGTCCCATGGCTCATTAAAAGGTAGCGAAAGGATTGAGAGGGAAGGACACTTGCCATTCTGGTTGTTCAATTTTTATGAGACTGTTTCACAACCAGAACTAAAAAGCCTTGATGCAAATATATGTGGGTTTTTTTTTATTACTTTATCAGTGGACTGCATATAAATATTAGAAGTCATGGTAATTTCTGGGCATCCATAGCACACAATTCCACACAATAAAGCCTTGAGATGTTGAATTCAAGGCACAAGAGCATGGAAGAGAATAATGTTCTTTACTATTCATTTTTTTTTGGGGGGGTGTGAGTTGAGGCCTTTTCTATGGCTTTAATGCCACCTCATGCAGTGCTGTTGGCGTACTTCGAGCTCCTGCAAATTAAATGTTGCTGTCGATACCAATAACAGCAATTTGAAAGCGTATTGAGACAACATCTGCCATGCCAGTTGGAGTTACATGAATATTTCAGGCAGGATTTACTCTGTTAATGGATGAGATCAAAATTACATGCAACCATGTGCTATGCATGAAGTGAGAGCTTAGCTACATGATATCGCTAACTCAAGAAAAGGCTATGCATTTTGTAGACATCGGTGTGTGTGGGTTGTGTGTTTTGGTATTGTTTACAGTATTTCTGTATCTTTTGTCAGTGGACAAGCACACACACACACACAAACCTCAACTGCTGATGGAAGGAGACAGACATAAATAACCATAACAAACTGAATACCATAATTATATCACATGGATAAAAACATCGCAGATTTGAGACATAATCATAACTAAGAATTGCAAGATTTGAGACATAATCATAACTAAGAATTGCAATTGTGGCATACTGTTACTGTTTGTGTGCATTTACTGCTTGAAGGACCAGGGAGGCCATACATACACACATCATTTCTGAAAGCCTGTCAGTAATTAGATTATGATGGAAAATGATTCATGTCCATTGTGTTCAGATACAGATCTGTTCATGCTTCATGGTTATATCTTGGACAAAAAGACTCCCTTTACAAAATTATATTTAATGAATACTCTAGCCACACTGGTTTGTATTTCTCAATTGTCATGTATAATGTGCCTCAATTTCTCCTTAATCAGCGCAGCCAATTGCAATAGCCTCTGACCATACTGAACATCCAATATGGAGTTTTTGCACAGAAAACGAGATAACATACATATATGTTTATATATATATATATATATATATATATATATATATATATATATATATATATATATATATATATATATATATATATATTCAACCTGTTTAGTCCAGATTTCTAGGCAGAGTAATACCATCTTACCATCTACTGTAACATGCACTGCAATGACAGAAATGTACACAGGTTATGGCAATTTCAGTTAATTCAGTGAAAGTCTTTTGTGTCTTTTGTCACACATGTGTATTGAATGTATCACTGGAGTGGATGGATCTGAACATGTACCAATGACAATTCTATCAGGCATAACTAGTTCAGCGACAACATGAGCCTAAGACTGTCTAAAGCCATCCTTTCTTTATAGCTAACATATTACATTATACAGGGTGTGTCACTTTAACATTAACATCTTTTTTATTAGTTGAACAATTCCTCTTTCCTACTCTGTATGATTAGCCTTAAGCCATACCCAAGTAGCCTTAATCGAGGTAATGTTTAATTACGATTTATTTTGTTATTGAATTCGTAGGCTGGGATTCCTCTCGGTAACAATTACGTTTAAAGGTAGCCTAGCCTCCTGCTTTTTCAGAAGGGGCGGCAGTCAGGCTACTGAGAGAGCGATGTACAGTGGCAGAGCGATGCACAGTGGCTGAAAGTGGTACTAAAGCTTCACGCAGCTTCACGCCTCGTAATGCGTGACTGAAGTGGCCATTTGAAAGCGATGCCCATTACATTCACTCCCTTTCAAGACAATAACATAACTCAAGTTTGCTTCATTTTGTGGTATGCCAAAGAAAGTTAATGAAGCCAAAAAATGGCATTGACAAATGAGTGATAGATGTTTACTGGCATAGTTGGTACCATGGTACCATATTGGTATATAATATTTCAAAGGCCTTGCCCCAAGATGTTTGCCATTTCAGGATTCGAAACCAGTTATGAATGGTGTTTCTCTGTTGGTTTACTTTTTGTGTTTGTGTGTATGTGTACTGTATGTGTGTGTGTTAGAGGTGGTAGAAATGTACCATCTATCTTGGTTTTCAGGTCTACAGCAAAAAAGTGTTTTAAGGTCAAGCAATTAAAACAGTTTCAGGAACTCAAGAGTGTTACTTTAATGGTGACAACCGACTTATTATAGAGTCTTTGATTAATCTCTGTGTGTTCAGAAGCGAGAGAGATAAATTGGGCCTGTTGGACTGTTAGCACTGGTTGGGTGTTACTTACAAGCAATTGACCTAATTTACCCTGTATATTTGCTAGCACTTTCTCAACAATTATTTCCCCCCTGCAATGCTATGGATCTCCATATGTGGTCTAGCCTCATCCTAAAGTGTTGGAAAGATTTCACAAATCACATTTGTACCGGTACAAGTAAAGTAACACAAGTAAACTATCTCCTCTCCCCTCATTTTTTCATCTGTTTTTAATGAAGTCCACTTAAAAAAAATAGTAATTCTCTACTTGGACGCAGTACATTACCACTGTCCATTTTGAATAATGTATGCATGGTATCTCTCATCTTGGTTAATTGGAAATCTCTATTATGGAAATACCAACACACAGCCCCCACAATGGCAATCTGTTTCTGCTGAGCAACAACAAGTTTATCATTGGCGTCCGTATCCTTGACGGCTATGAAAACCCAGTAAATTTCACTGCCTCGTTGTGTCATCTTGATAGCTTTTGTGTTGGGCTGTTTCTATTTTTTCCATCCACTCGCTGAGATTAATTGCCTCAGCGTCGCCGGCTGACAACAGCGTTTATGAGAGGGAGGAACACTCAAGTGAAATGCCTGTATTTCAGGAAAACACTATTCTTCCTGCCTCTTTATCTCTCTCATCCCACCTTTCTCTCTCTCTACCTCTCTCTCTCTTTCTCTCTACCTCTCTCTCTCTACCACCCTCTCCTTCATTTCATCCTGCTGCTGAAATCTGATACGCTCCTGTGAGACATAGCCATTTCCAGCTTTGGCTCCTGCAACGTAAAGCAGACAGACCAATAGAAGATCCATAAAATCCCTCTTGAAGATCTTGGGAAGCCCTCCAGCAACCCTTATTTGTTTATTGTTTATTTTGTTTATTTGTTCATAATTTTTTGTCACAACTTACATCCTTATCTTTAGTTGTGGGGTGAAACACTCAAAGGAAGGGTCAAATGATACAGTGGCAGATCTTGGTATATGTTACAAATTATGTATTTGCCAAAAGCTCCATGTGCCCATCATTATGCTTACAACCGATATAGGAATTCTCAATGTGATCTCACTGTTGGTTATCAGCAGCAATGAGCTGCCCTCCCCTCATCAAACCACAGAGCTCTGTCCGTCTCTGAAGGCTTTGAACACAGGGAGGTGCAGGTGGCTCCCCGATTGATTTGCCAGTGCTGCCCGGCGCCAGGCGGGCTCCCAGGCCCCGGCTGGATTAGTTCCCCTCTGCTTCCCTCCTCCTCACCACCGAGAACACCATCACAGCGCCTCTTTATTATCAAAGAAACCGGGAAAGAATGCGCTCAGAAGCTCTCAGAGAAAGTGAGAGAGAGAGAAGGAGAGGGAGAGAGAGAAGATGCTAGTGCCGGGTATAAGTGGACTTTTCACACTGTTGTGGTGTGGCATGTGAGAATCGTTCATGAAATAAGTGAAGGGGTTTAATCCAATATGGTCTGAAGGCCACTCTGTAGAAATCTTATCTCCAATCCTTATCCTTACTCACTTTTTCCCCAATGATAAGGCCTTGGCTCAGATGACACTATTTTTTGCTCGTGTACTGTATCTCAGGTGGATGGATATTTAAAATGCAGACAGGGACTCAGGGACAAGCCACTTTCTAGCTGGACAGGGAAACAAGTGATGCTTGCCTACAAAAATGTAGACAAATCGACCCCCCCCCCCCCCCCCCCCCCCCCGTTTCCACCCTTTCACTCTGTCTCAAGGTGATTCATTTATCAGTCCATTCTGAGTAGAGAGAGAGCTCATCCTTTTCTTGGCTTCAGAAAGCCAAGAGGTAATTCTTTGTGTGAATAGAGGCCCTTTCAGTGGTCAATGACTTTTCCCTTAGCATTGTCACAGCAGTGAGGTAACAAGGGAAAAGACAGACACGAGAGGGTGAACATGAACAAAAGAAGAAAGAAAAGAAAGAAAAAAGAAATGAGTGAAACGAAAGCCTTTCTGCACTAAAGGATCCCTCACCTGAAAATGAAGGTTTTTGGTCCAGGCTCAGCTGCTCTGTGTTTAACAGACAGTCAAGGCAGACACAAGTTCATTTGATGGACAATTGATCAGCATCTGACCTCTCCACTTGTTAGGTGTGAGGAGAAAGCGCGCTTGCCCCAGTCTACTGTTTGAGTTCAAGCCCTGAGACTAGCAAACTTCACCGATAATGCCTCTCATGGAAACAACTCTCCAAAGCTTTCTACAACAATGCCTGCCCAGCTATCTGATACCCCACAGGGTTTATCAAGATAGAGAAAACACTTTATCATTGACCAGCGCCTTAAACAATGGCCGCTCGGTGAGTTTGATATTTTTCTGGCCGCCTGGCTCGGATTGCTCCTTGTGTCTCTGTCTGTGCGAAGCATGGCCCTCTGGGAACTGTAACCTCTTCTCTACTGAGAGGTTATTATGAACAAAACACCGGCAGAAGTGACATTTATAAGGCACAAAGAGTGAGCTGAAAGAGACCAATTCGGTTCTAGTTTGGCTTGCCTCAGGGCCTCGCAACGTGTTTGTCTCTCCAGGCAGTCGGTGGCGTGAGAGCGGGAGATTAGTAGGTCTTGGAGGGGACGCTGGCGTCTGGTGATGCTCTTGGGTGTGCTCTCATGTGACCCCCCCCCCTCCCACACACACACACACACACACACCACCACTACCCTCTAGCACATTCGGCGTGGCAGCACAGAATCAACCTTGGGAGAATCCTTCACGTTCTATTTTGCGCCGCAGTCTATGGCCAGGCCGGCCGCAGTCATCCATCTTACCTGTTGGGTCAGAGACAGAGAAAGGTTGCTCGCAGACAGTTGTAGGGCCATTAATCTGTGATGTCATCAGCACACTCCGTGACCTTCCACAAGGATGCTTAAAACATGATCCCCAGCACAGTCCATTATCATTCACTTTTCCATTTTATGGTCAACATTACCATTATAATGTTTGATAATTTCAACCAAGTAATTGTAGTATCTCATTTGAAGGATCATTTACATCATCACAATACTCAGGATGAAAACATTTTTGTGGTTTTTAGTCTGACAATCATCTGATTTTATTGAGATATAAGATTAACACATGGCTCATTGCCCATGCATATTGAAACAAATAATTTGTTTTCAAAGTGCTTTGAGAATAAGGACTTTGAGTGTGTAGAATATGCTGTTAAATCTGGCTTACATCAAATAACTTTACAGAAACTATGCCCATTACTGGAACAGCCTCTTCCTCTACAATATGTCACATGCCACCCACCCTCTACCTCTCTCTCTCCTCCTCCTGGGTTGTTTACCTTTCCCCTTGCTCCTTCTTCCCCTCAGTAATGTCACCCATCCACCAGATGAAACAGATTCATGCGTTTGTGTTGATTCACATTCTTACGCAGACTAAAATTCTGGAGGCAGATGCTTCTCAAACCCGGCCAACCCGACGCTGTTTATCTTTCCCGTTTAGCCCAGCTTTGAAGCCTCGGTGGTATTCTGGCACCCTGCTGATGAAAGAGATTGTGCAGGTCTCTCCTCCTAATGAACTTCCATTATTATTAAATGATGTTTGCGATTTATGACCTAGTTTACACCCAATGAATGGCTCAGGCATACCTAATCCACTAAGTCAATTACAGCTATAACTAGAGCAGTCATTAGTTATGAAGTTGGAGTGGGGCATAAGGCATCTTGGCAAGGTGTCTCAGCTCCCGTGTGTGGCTCAATGCTGCCACTGTGTGGTGTGGTGTGGTATGACTATTTTCTTCAAAATGTGAAATACACCTACAATATTATAATGTCTGGCATATTCAATTGCATTGGTGGTTTTATATATATATATATATATTGGTGGTATATTATATATATATCCAAATGTAATTATGTAACTCAGTCAAAAAAAATTATAAACAAGTATGCACTATAAAGGCCATTTTGTATACGGGTTTTGTTTCATTTGAATGATTGATCTGTATATCTTTCAAAAAACAGTACCTAATTCTTTTTAGTTGTCAAAATGTCAGACAAACCACTTATGCAGGCCTAATTTGCTGCAACCTTTTTGTAAAAAAAGTAAAACCACTAGATGGTGACAATCACATAGCACAGTTAAGGGTGTTCACAGGGCACAGTTGTCAGCAGTCCAGCACAGAGGGATAGACATTCTGAATAGAAGTATTAAAAAAAACTTTTATGAGATGATGAATATAGTCTTCTGGTAAGACTTCCTTGTATAAATAAACTTCCCCATGAATAGTACTTGTGTATGTGTTCAGATTCAGCTGGATAAGAAATAAAAGTGCATTATGTATTGTATATGAGGTATAATCTCAGTATCTTAAACTCACAATTATCCCCAGATGGGTGTGTACGTGTTCAGCCCAGAACTAGAACTAGGGTTCCTTTTGGTCTGTGGTAGGTAACTGGACTGGATACCCAGAGTTAGGACTTTTTGTTTTCATGGGAAATACGCATAGCCACTGAACCAGGACAGAATGGTTCGTACAGACATTTAAGTCATTACTCAAACAGGTGTCACTTCAAATATCCGGTTGTTGACTCAAGGCACCTGCCAAATATAGATGATCTTTGATACCCAGAAACATTCAGGACATATTTAGTCTACACTCTAAAAAGGGATCCAAAATAGCTCTCTTCGCCCCGGGAATAGCGCTGCTTCTATGAGGACGGCTGTATCTCCTCACCACCATGTTTACAGGAAAGTGACACCTTGTGGATGTTGGTCTGTGCTGGGAGCTATGAGTTAGGGTGCAGGTGTTTGGGTAAACCTGCGTAGCTCTCATAAGCCCTCAGGACAGGACAAGCGGCTGCAGCTGATATTTTAAACTAAACAAACTCACCATTCATAACATCTTCCATCCTGGCTACCCTCCAAACACACACACACACACACACACATCCAGAAGACCTCCTTCAGGCCTCAGGCTGGGAGAAAGTATACAATGAGGAGAATTTGGTTACGACATAAATACACCCTCTGTTTATCAGGCCCCTTCATGTAATACAATTATCACTGCGCAAGACAGGTTTAAATGACTGCAGTGTTTCGTGAAATAAAATTATCTCTGCACAAGGCAAGGTAAATGACTGCACTGCTTACCGAGGTGCCACAACTAATTCACACTAAATGGTTTACTGAACATGAAATGAAATATCACTGACATGTTATGCATCTAATTTCTTGCTTTCATTTGTGTGAAATGCAGATGTCGGAAGATTGACAGATATCAAGCCAGATTATGCTCCAGCTGATTTATAGATACCACTAATGGAATTCTGTCTACACGGAGTTAGTGAAGTCAAGCAGTGACATCATGTTGTGTCTGGTTTGCCTGTGTGTGTCGTGTTGCACTCTGCCAGACCAGCAGTGAGTGCCAGAGAGTGCATTAGCCTTATTAGAGCCTTTCCCCCATAGGCTTTGATGACGTCTCCTTGTGTGTGTGTGTGGAGTGAGTGTGTGAGACGAAATACGAAGCAGCCATCCGGGAAACTGGCGGCAGATGTCTTCTCGGAGCGCTGGAGATGACAGACTCTATTAGGAGAGCCGGCTTGATCCCACGTGGAAAAGGAGGAGATCCACTCTCTTCTGGAAGGACAGGGTCTGTCTCTGATTTCTTGCGTGGGGGTTTAATATCACTGACACCTTCCATTCATCATGTATCACAGACTCTAATCCTTTTAGATTCATTTTAGATTCAAGAAAAATAAATCCTCGGTGTCTTTCTCTCTTACACACTCTCTCTCTCTCTCTTCCACAGAAACTGGTGCAGCTGTTGCCTTGTCTTTTCTGTGATGCCAAAGTGGAAATGTTATGTGTCCAGCAGCTGTTAGAGCTATGCCGTAAATATGTGTAATATTTTTCAGCCCACAGGGGAAGGGAGTGTGAATAAGGCCCTAAGGGTGATTTCTACTCGCTGCTTGCATCAGTGAAGCATGCCACATATGGGGAATAATTCATCGTTTCTCTCATTCTCCGTCTATCTATCTGCCTGTCTTTCTGTCTGTCTGTCTCTCTTCCCCTCTCTCTCTCTCTCGTGCGCTCTCTCTCTCTCTCTTTGAAACACACACTCACCCGCTTGTACAACCACACAGAAATCTCTGTCTGGTGATGAATCTGTCTGGGGAAACCTGAGCGATGAGTCCTTTTTGTGTTTATTGCTTCCGCAGCCTTAGCCGACCGCACGGCACGTGCAGGAGTCATTACAGGAGTGCGAGGAGATGCTGTCACCCTAACCAGCACGTCATTTCTGATCCCTTCTCTCCTTCGTTCTTTTCCCCAACTGTCTGTCCGTGTTTTTTTTCTCTTCTTTCTCTACTCCCTCTTGTTTGTTTGCGGCACAAACTTTTCCCATCATGCCCTGTGCTTCGGTTGCACGACGTCGCCTGGCACACTCCAGCCGCACACGCACAACTCCCTGACCCCTGACATGGTCAGAGGTTTACCCGTTTACACCCAGTGCCATTTCACGCATCATAAGCAGCCGTGCCCACTGCTTGGCTGAGCAAATCCCAGAGAGAGATCTCGGGTGCGGAGCGATGCGGACGCTGCCGCCGCCACTTGCTGTTTTGCTCTGCTTCTCATTTATCCACCCAGAGTCAGACTAACCGAAAACACTCACAAAAGGCACTTGTAACTCACAAAAGGCACTTGTAAAAATATTTTTGGGCTGACATATTTGTTTGCCCATAGATTTTGAGTTCAGTGTCGAGCTGTGTGATGAGTGTCCCAAACAGCAGTGTGTGAGTAGTCACATGTGTCACGGGTTTGAATTAAGGGTAATGAGTAAAGCCACAGTGTGTTACTGTAGCTGTATACCAACAACCTCCTTAACTACATGATAGACTACTCTATTAGTGTATTCCAACTTGGCCTGTTCTAGTGTGATCTGGTTTTGTTTTTGCATGTTAGGGACATTTTATGTGACAAGAAACATCTAATATGACTATGAATTCAGTTGCATATGGTAATTCATAACTCTAAAGCATGTTTAGGTGATTTCATTATGTATTTATGTACAGACTATACTTATATTGCTTCTATTTCTATGGCAGTCAGATTTGCTGTTTGTTAGCATTGGCACGTCCACTAAAACATCAGGATTTCATGGAGCCCTAAATGCTTTGTTTTCAGTGTTCAAACACTCCAGTATTAGACTGTTATTTATCATTGCTTGATATATCCAACAGATGTTTATCGTAAGTAGAAATAAAGTATCAGATTTTGGGCTCTCTAACATTAATGACTCATTCTTGAATAGCTGCACTCCACCCAACGCTTTCATGAAGAATGTCCAGAATGCAAGGAGCACAATCTCGCTCCCACACTCAGATAAAATACAGATGTACACTTCCCTTCCTCTCACTGTATCAACACTGTTATAAGGCTCCAGCCACACAGCTAAAGTTGAGCAGCCAGAGGTTGCGCTGAACGTTGAGTTGAGCTTTATAAACCACACGGCATTTTTCTCAGCGATCTTTTGGCCGGTGCGCCTTGGCCTGTCGAGAGCTGTTCCATCTGCACATCTGCTGGGCAGCGGCGCCTGCCATCTAGAACGTTCCCTGGACTCGTATGCCGCGTCCTTGCAGCGTGGTGTGTGTGCCGGCCCCTGACCTTGTGAACCCAGCCCTGTGGCTTCACTGTAGTCTCATGCGAGGCCCTGCTTCTCAAAAGGCCGCAGTGGTTTCTTCTTTTGTTCTCGCTCTCTCTCTCGCCCTCTCATTTTCAGCACAACTCTATGTGTTTTTATGTATCTTTATGTGTGTGTTTGTGTGTGAGCATGTGTGTATGTGTTTATAATACGCGGCCGTCAAGAGTTACCACTACTAGACAGCCATTTTCCCAGGCCTTGGGAATTTTCAGTCGGCCTTTTCACAGAACTGCAAACTGACTCGCCTCACTTCTAAGACCTTACTATCCACGAAAATCACTACCTTGGAGCAACGTCTTGAACGTCTCACTCACCACCATCTAGCTGCATATGTATTTATATGTATTGTGAACAATCCAGGACCAATTTCCCATGCATCTAAATGCAAAACTGAAGTGGCAAATAATGATGAAATTACATCATGTCCATATTTATTTTATGCTGGTCTCTAGACTTTATTCTTCCACTGTTGCACTGTTGGACTTACTCATTTGCACCATCACCATGATGACACTCACTCATACAGAGCACCTTACCTTACTATGCACAGAGAATCACAGGCTCAGTCCCTGCCTCAGTCATTGCAAGCGCCTCTTGATTAATCACCCACTGTGTGGATACTGTTTTTAGAATTGATTTAGATTAAGTGTTATTTAGTATAATTTGTATTTTAGTATATTCTTTATCTTCTACAGTCCTTATTGCTTAGTTGTGTTTTTTATATTATATACTTTTAATTACTTTTTTCTGCTGTTGGTGAATGTGTGTGTGATGTCTGTATGCTACTGAGACCTTGAATTTCCCCTTGCGGATCAATAAAGTATCTATCTGTCTATCTATCTATCTATCTCTATCATTTATCAGCAAATTATTTTAAAAGGTGGAGCTAGCTGTGATTGGTTTCAATAAATGTTATTCAGAAGATGAGAGAAGCGCTGCTTTAAGGTGATGACTTTGTGGAATGTGACTCATTGCTTTGATTAGACCCACAGCCTGACAGGCAAAAATGCGCTTGTCATGAGAACTACTACTTCAAACTCAGAGTCTAACTACTGTAATAGCAGTGGGACAGACCCGTATAGAGAAAGGTCTGGCAGGCATCGGTGAGATCCCAGCACCTCTGGGAGTCAAATTGGAGGAGAGAAAGAGGGTGTTGAAACTCTGGGCAAGTAGATAGATAGGCCTCTGCTCATCTGAAATGGTATGACCTTTTGCGCTCCATTTGCAGTCTGTTTATTCTTCCACGGAATTGTTAGCGAAAGAATTGGAGGAAGAAATGGAGGGAATACAGCAAGAAAGACACTCATCATTCTGGCCAGACTAAATGTAAGCACTCTTCTTCTCTTCTGCTCTCTCTCTCTCTCTTTCTCTCTCTCTCTTTCTCTCTTTCTCTCTCTCCTATTGTTAAAATGGGCACTGGCAAAATGTGACTGGCAAAACACACAAAGGGGCATTGCCAATATTTCATAAAATAATACGAATACCATTCAATACACACTACAAACACATTATGAAAAAAATACACATTGATTGCATGTGTGTGTGTGTGTCACCACAGTTGGTAGTAACACTCCATAATAAGGTGCCATAATAAATAGCAAACTAGTAATTACCTAACCCTTTGTTAATATTTGTTAATTGTTACTAAAATATCTATTTGGCACAAGTTAAAGTTTTTTCATCATTAATTCAATATTAGTTGTTTGCATAAAATCTGTATGTTAATATTTTAACAAATCTATTAACTAATATTGTATTAATATGTGTTAATAGTTAACTAAATGTCTTTTTGGCACTAATTAACAGTTGTTTCTTACATCATATAAATGTTAACTGTTTATTTACAAACTATATACTAATATAAAAGTTAATGACATATTATTATTTATCTAGCTTTTCTGATTAGCTTTGTGGAGAATTTATGGAATTTATGGTTTATGGCTTTATGGTATTGTGGGGTGTATAAGGCACCCTACTGCCAGTGGTTGGTTGTGTGAGAGTCTGCACACCTCTTCTTCCACTTCATCCTTATTGGATACCTTTGTGGTTGGCTGTCCTGTAATTGGTGACCCTCTGTCTAGTGTTTGAAAGTAGTGTACTCTTTGCCTTTGGAAGTACTATTTGGTTGCTGCTTGAATTTAGTGAAATTCAGGGGAGGGGTGTAACAGAGTTAGAAATATAGTTTAGTGTTTGTATGTGATTTTGGCCGTAATTAAGCAGCTTTTTTTAGATTGGTGTTTTAGAGCCCCCTTTGGAGAAACGGTATACTGCAGCGCTGCTGCGTTTTGTCCTTGCATTGTTGCCATAGCTGATCAGAAGCGGTATGCTTTGCATTGGATAGGTTGACTGTATAAAGCACTTTCCACTTTGTTTTAATTTTGTAACTGTAAAATGTTGTTTACGTTGAAAACTTTGATATACCACCTGTATTATATTACTTTACATGAATTCTAGCAACTTAGAGAACGTTTATTAATGTTTTCATTATGACCACGAGTTCATACACGAGTCTAACGTGACTAGCTGTAAACTCCGCTAGCAAACTTCCATGCATTCAGTGTAGTTTAGCTTAGTGCTCATAGAAAGTGCAATTCAGTCTAGCAGGAAACGAATGTACATTTTGTTTAGCATTATGTTTATGCATTACCTCCGTATGGTCTACGTCTGGTCTACGTCCAAATAGCAAAAATTCTGGCTGTAGTTTGGCATATATGTGGCGTTTTTGGCTTTGTTTTGGCATAAAAGTAAGCAAGGTAAAGCTTTCGTATTAACTTTGGCATGATTATGGTTTGCCATAAAAGATAAAAAGGCGCCAGCGGAGAAATAACTATACGGGTGAGTTATGGCATATGTCTGGGTAGCCATAACACTGGGTGAAGAGCGGGATCATACAGTCTAGAGCGGGATAGCATCTAATGACGTATTATGGGCTCGTTTTGGCATCTTTGTGGTTAGCCAAAAGACGGAGCAAAGACCGGGAATAGAGCTGCACAGCCCCGCCCACAGCCGATGCCGGATGTAAAAATTCAATGCAATTTCTCCATTGACAATTGCGGTATAAGCCATAAAAACTTAACTGCACGTGGTAGACTTCAAACCAGCTACGGCTGTACTAAGCGATTGTATATGCTCCTATAGACACCAAGAGTTCATGGGGCACTAACCTTGTTTTGAGATAAATGCCTTTTATTCGCGATCTCTTGGATAAGTACTTCATTACCCACAATGCTGAACAATCCCACAGTGATGCCTCTGATTGGTGGAAAGGCCGTTATGGTCATAGTTTGAAACTTTCTCAGCAAAAAATATTGACAAAGATGGCGAAAATCTTAATGTGATTAAAAACTTTCTTGATGAATATTGGTACTTGTATCAACAAGGATTGGGGTTTATACATCACACGAACTTAGTCAGGGCCAATACACTATCAAATAGACCACTGTAAATGTTAGTTTAAACACTCAAACTTTTCAGGTTAACCTTTAGCATTTCTGACATTGTATGTCATTACATAATGCAGCTAACATTAGCCTACATGCTGCAACACAGGTATGAAATATATTATGTTTTAGTGAGTGTCCAAAGGGGTGAAAGCCACTTTAAATCGGGTCACATTATTGACTGTTGTGTGTCCGAGAGTCAGTTTGTGGGTTTTGTAAGGGCCAGCATTAGGGACAAGACCTACAAAGTTGTGGTGAGTTAAGCAGGGAGGTTGGTAACGTTAATGCTGCTAGCAGTGCTAGGTAACATTAGCTAGGCTACTGTAGCCTTCATACTGTATGATTCATATCAATCATTAACCTAGGAATACTTCGTGCATTTAATGAACATTTTGTGTAATAATTCACGGCAAATTAATAAACTGAATATGGTGGTCCAAGAGCAGACCATGCACCAGTCCATGCATCAGCCCGACTGAGCAGTGATGACAACATAGGATGAGTCAGGTAACGTTACGAAGCACTGCCATTAACGTTAACCGCTTTCACACACACACGATATAAAATACACGATGATAAATATAAAATTCAATATCAAAACAGTATTATTTACACGATTACTCCTAAAATAACTGCTATTAACTGCACAATCACTAGGGTTCACGTGCTGTCGCCGGTTGGAAATGGCAAAATAAATCGCGCCGATTTTGCCTATAGACCCTTTCAGGAGGCTTCCATTATCAGCATCATAGTTGGCCCCACAAGACTTCCGTTTTAACATTCCATATGTTATCTTAATGCAGAGGAAGTAGATTGGGGCCCAAATAGAATGTTCAAGCATTGTTTTTGTTTACCTTGTTGAAAGGGTCTATATTATTCAGTGAGGCGCGGTGGTTTATGGGATGAGTAGTTCCTTCGCTCGGAAATTAAAATATGTACACAGTCTTGTACCTTTGACTTTTTTTGAATTTTCTCTTCGTTTTTTCACTCGAAATGATATGTTGTATGCTTATGAGTTATGCCGTAGCTGGTTAGCCTAAGACATGCTGTAAAACTCTTTAGATACGGATTTTTCCAAACGTCAATGGGACAAATGAATGGGAATCTTACATCCGGCACCTAACCGCATTTTGGCTGTGGGCGGGACTGTGCAGCTCTATTTTCAGAATTACTACCCAGAGAAGAGCCCGCCTACATCACTCTTCCAGCGTTAACACTGAAGGTAAGTACATTATTCGTTCTCTAAATGTTATTTAGACTTGTATACAAATATAACATAGTCTTTTTCTACACAATAAACATTACAGAAAATGTATGTTTATAGCTTCGTTTTGAGAAATCGCTTTGTACCGATCCCCTATGCAAACAATACCGTTATTAATGATGTCTTAAGTGGGCTGCTAGTGAGTTAACGTTAGCTCCTAGGTAAAATTAGCAAGCTAAATGGAAGCAAAGTAATGAAACAGGCAGATTTAATAAGGCTTACATATTTTATTAAGTACGGATTCGACGGTCAGTCTTGCTTACTGTAAGAATGTTTAGAGTATCTCACCTATGAGCTTATGAGCCTTTCATCTACTGCTGCTGGCGTGTTCCTTTTGTAAGCTATCGTGCCGGTGTATATTCCAAGAGCGGCATTGTCCTTTCTGTTAAGTTCAGATCAGTCTTCCATAGTGCATCACTTTCGCATGCGACTGAAATATCTGACAATTCTGAGATAGGGCTAGCTCAGGATAATGATGTGGCAAACAGTAGTGCTGACAGTTCTCAGTTCCGTGATCTCATGGCTGAAGAGGCTTGTAGCATTGAAACTTCTGATGATGATGATGATGATGACAGTGATTCCCAGCCCGACTTGACATCTGTGTTATCAGACTGGGCCATTAGGTTTGGTGTTTCATTAGTTGCTCTTTCAGCACTTCTTTCTATACTCAGAGTTTTCCACCCTTGCCTTCCAAAGGATGGTCGGTCTTTGCTGAAAACTAAGACACATTATGTGGTGGAAAACTTAGCAGGTGGTTCTTTCTATTATTTTGGAATTCTGAATACACTCAGGACAACTTTTGAGAAATTGTCAAGCAAAGTCCAAGATAGACACTTGTTTAAAATACAGCTGAATATTGATGGTTTACCACTTTTTAAAAGTTCCTCTGTGCAGTTCTGGCCTGTCTTGGGTATGTTACAAGACATGAAAAGACCTGTATTGATTGCGCTGTTCTGTGGTAGATCCAAGCCTACATCCTTGCCAGAGTACCTCAGGGCTCTTATAAATGAGCTGAAAAAGTTGCCAGATGGAGTTGTCATAAGTGGAAAGACTGTTTTTGTTTAAGTGAGTTCAGTTATATGTGACGCTCCAGCTAGAGCTTACGTCAAAGCCATTAAGGGTCACACTGGGTATTCTGGATGTGATAAATGTGTTCAGCCAGGTGTTTACATTGAACATCGTATGACTTTCCCTGATATGCACGCTGTTCATAGGACTGATGAGTTTTTCAAGGGATGTAGTGATGAAGATTACCATCATGGGCGCTCACCTTTTTCTGAATTGAATATTGGCATGGTCAGCTGTTTTCCCCATGATTATATGCATTTGGTTTGTCTTGGTGTGGTACGCAAGCTTTTAGATTTATGGATGGGTACTGCTGGGCCTCGACGTTGTCGGATTTCTGCTGGTCAATGCAGTGTCGTATCTGACAAACTGACTAGTTTGAAAGCCTTTGTACCTACTGAGTTTGCCAGGAAACCAAGAGTGCTTACAGAGAGAGGTGGAAAGCAACTGAACTGAGACAATTTCTGTTGTACACAGGTCCAGTTGTTCTAAGGGGTGTATTATCTGAGGAGGTTTACAATAACTTCATGCTGCTTTCCGTTGCCATTCATGTTTTAGCTAGTCCTTTGTTATGTTTAGTGTGGAACGATTTTGCTAAGACATTACTGTACTCATTTGTAGACCATTTCAGTCAGTTGTATGGTGCCCAGTTTGTAGTATACAACATACATGGTCTAGTTCACCTCAGTGATGATGTCAAAGTTGATGGTCACGTAGACCTCATATCGGGATTTCCTTTTGAAAATTATTTACAGACATTAAAGAAAATGGTTAGGAAACCACACAGTCCTCTGACTCAAGTAATTAGACGTGTCTCCGAAATTGACAGGATCAGTGCTGAGAGCATTACTGAAAAACCCAGAAACGTAGCCAAAAGGCAGCACAGAGATGGACCTGTGCCTCAGTCAATGGACAGCACTGTCACACAGTTTAAACACGTAATTATTGATGGTGTGACTATCAGAACGTCATATGGTGATAACTGCCTTAGAATTGACAATGATGTTGCTTTAGTCCAAAACATTCTTCTGCATAAAGGGTTTTATTATGTGATGTATAAGCAGTACACAAAAACAGAGAGTTTTTTTTAGTTATCCTGTGGACTCTTCTGAACTAGGCATCCTGGTTGTTTCAGGTCTGTCACCACACTTTAAATGTGCAAGGCTTGACAAGAATATAAGAAAATATGTTAGAATTCCACTTGAGATTAGGGACAGCTTTGTTGTTTTACCTCTACTACACCTTAACTTTGTTTAATCCTCAATTTTAGTATATATTTGTTCATTAGACCTCCCATACTGTGTTGTTGGTATTTGCTGGTAGAGTGAAATGCTCTTGATGGCTGTTCTGGTGGTGATGTTGTTTGTTCCTGGTTGGGTTCTTTTCTCTGGGAGATTAGGCTATAGTTTTGCTTAGAGACCATGCCTTGGTTGGTTAAGAGTATTTGTATATTTTAATGTGGTAAGTTATATGGTGGCAACATGGGGTGCAAGCTAGAGTAATCTAACTGGCTCATTTGTTTTGTGTTTGTGACAAACTGTGCCTAGGTTGATGTTGGTTGGTTAGGGTTTTTATGGTTATGGTTCAGGCCACATCAACGGGACGGACCAACCTAACCAACCTAGACCATGCCTAGTGCTGTCTGGTTGGGTTTTTGACTGTCTGTTGCCTATTATTTGTAAAATAGTTTATTGAAAAAAGTGATTTTCATAGATTTATCTCATATTGTTCCTAAAGCTTTATTACTTTAAATACTGTTAATAGGCCTACATTTACCGATTATCTATATGCATGTTAAATGTTCAGATTTAACACAAATGCATTAGGCTATAGGCTATTCAGTGGAGTTCTTTACACTAACATTTTTTTGTATGTCTGTGTGAAGTTTGTCTCTGTCAGTGATTTTGTCTAAAAAATACACACAAAAAACAAAAAACAAAAAGAAAAAAAATGTCTTAACATTGTCTTCTGTCGTGTCTCGTCCTACTAACACCCCACTCGTAGCCTGTACCTTGACGTGGTGAGTGGGCTTACAACTAAACAGGTCTTGCTTTCATCAATGATGTTATATGTGGTGTGGACTCTGCAGTGTATCACAGCACCCCTAGACCATTCATTCTACTCACAAACTTTATACCATTTTCATTTTTTAATGTTGGTTAAGTTTAGATATTAGGATGTACCATATCATAAGTTTCGAAGATACAGCGGAGGTAGAGGTGGTGCCAGCCTTGTGGGTGAATGATGGCGACGGAAGTTGCCCCTCGCAGAGCAGCAGACCGATCTGCAGTCTGAGGCTGAGTGTGACCTTGGAAGGCCCAAAAAGAGGAAGATCAAGTAAGAATTTTGTGAATCTAAAAGTGCTTTTTTTCTTTTCGCCCAGTTATTGTATATTGTATATATCCTTACATATCCTTGCATCCATGTTGTTTGAACATGTTCCAACTCAGTCTTTGTTTAAACTTACGTCTTTGTCTTATATTATTTGTTTGTCTCCAAAGGCCAAAGACACATACTGGAGTCTGAGAGTGAGGATGACACTGTGGTGAAAAGAACTCTGCCAAAAGCCCCCACATTAGAGCAGCCATCGTTCAGGAGATACGTGGTATCCCAGGATACCAGGGGGTGTATTGAGATCCCTAAAGATAGTTCCTTGGATATCCCAGAATATCAGGTAGTAGTGGAAAATTTGGAATTATATTCAGACAAGTCATTTGTAGTGAAGTAAAAAGTTGTCCTTTATTCAGCTGTGTTTTAGTTCACAAGTTGATCGGTATGGTCCTTTATTAGCAGTAAAATCGTAATTGTATAAAAGTGAAATAAATATAATTGTTAGATGTTTAAATCGGTCATATTTAAGGATTCAAATCCTGACTGTTATGTATATTTTTCATACCCATTTCTAGCATGTGACCTTAGGGACTTCCCTTCGCCAGGCCATTGAGGTGACAAATGGTTCAGCTCAGTTAGGGGCCAGGAGCAGCTGGACCACTGGGCAAATGGTTTCAGGGGTAGGAAGCCAGGGACCTGTGAGGGGCTCCTCAGGGCCAGTGCCGTACCAGGGCGAGTCGGTCAGGGAGGTAGAGGCAAGCCAGGCAGCTCCCTCCATCTGGGAGCAACCTGAGCAGAGATTACGAAACATGCCCACCTGTGGCAACGTGTGTGGATGTAAGATTTATTATGTTACACTCCAGCCTTTACTTGTTACATATGGATTTGCATAGCTAAATAGATAAACAGGTGAATGGGTAAATACTGTCCTGAAATAGCAGTGTTTCCTCTACACTGATTTTGCCATGGTGGCCCCCCACAGTAAAATTATTGACCCCACTCTATCAGAATTAGGGCAGACGCCCAATGTAGTCACAGTTGCCTTTTAAATTAACCTGCCGACGTGTCCTCCCCCATGGCTGGCGTTCACATTGCAATTTAACAATAAGTAGAACTAGTGATACATAATTAGGGCCCGTCCAGTTTCACTTTTGTTGTGTGTATTGTTGTGTTGATTTGGTGGGGCGGAGCTGTGAGTTTGTGGACTGGCCTGTCCCCACTGCAAGAAACGAAAAAATCTAGAGGAAACACTGAAATAGATGGATGAACACAAACATACTGGAGTTTAAAAGGACTTATATGACTAACTTGTGCCTCGTTCGCTGTAGCCTACGAGAATATCCGCAGCACTTAACTGAGAAATTATTTAACTCTTTGTGTAGCGCATGTGAGCGCTTTTTCCCCCATTTCAACCTGAATATTGGTGGGGACATTTCAGTCGTAATTTGACATTGGTGTGGACACGTCCTTCGGTCCCCACGCAAATCTACGCCCCTGGTCTCAGAATATTAATAAACTCGTTCTGTGCACCTGAACATTCCATGTGGCACGTCTCCCTTGCTAGTAGGACAGTGATGGTATAGGAATCATGCATGTAATATAGCCCATTCAACTACTTCTTTTTATTTTGCTTGTGCAGATGCTGTTTTATGTATGCCAGTGCCTGAAGGCATGTTTTGTTTGAACTTTTCCTAAAGGAATAAATGTGATAAGCCAGTTTTGGTCTCAGTCCCTTCACTGTCTGACTAATAGTTATATATTACTAATATATTAATAAAGCTTAACCAATTTATTATAAGGGTCCCCCATACTGATAGTTATATATTACTAATATATTAATTAAGCTTAACCAACTTTATTATAAGGGTCCCCCATACTGATAGTTATATATTACTAATATATTAATTAAGCTCAACCAACTTTATTATAAGGGGCCCCACGCTTATAGCTATATACTACTAATATATTAATTAAGCTTAACCAACTTTATTATAAGGGGCCCCACGCTTATAGCTATATACTACTAATATATTAATTAAGCTTAACCAACTATTGCAAGCGTTTCTGGCGCCGACAAGAGTGGTGGCATGTCAAGGTAGCTCTGTGTTTTTTTCTTGAATTTCCCTTTCGCGATCAATAAAGTATCTATCTATCTATTATAAGGGTCCTATGGGGAGTGGTTCATATTGGGATAGGCAGAAGCACAGTTTAATATCAATTAGTTAAATAATAATAAGTCATTAACTTTTCTATTAACATATAGTTTGTAAATAAACATTTAACATTTAAATGATGTAAGAGTAATAACTATTAATTAGTGCCAAAAATACATTTAGTTAACTATTAACACATATTAATACAATATTAGTTAATAGATTTGCTAAAACATTAAC
This sequence comes from Alosa sapidissima, assembly GCF_018492685.1. Classification (NCBI taxonomy): domain Eukaryota; kingdom Metazoa; phylum Chordata; class Actinopteri; order Clupeiformes; family Clupeidae; genus Alosa; species Alosa sapidissima. The sequence continues at coordinate 29,192,648 of NC_055973.1, forward strand.
GTACAGATTTTATGCAAACAACATATTTAATTGATGATGAAAAAACTATTAACTTGTGCCAAATAGATATGTTAGTAACAATTAACAAATATTAACAGTTTGCTATTTATTATGGCACCTTATTATGGAGTGTTACCCAGTTGGTTTTAGTTAAGATCACCATTCAGTAGGTGCCCAATGTTAGCTGAAGTTTATGTTTTTTTATGAGCATGAACAACTACCATTTATATTCACATAGAGTGTCATATGTGTGTGAGTGAATTAGATGATGGGCAAGTCGAGGGATGTCTTTGAAGTGATTTTTTGGGAAATGTCTTCCAGAGAAACTTGCTTGTGGGAATTTTCTGGTAAACATATGTGAGGACATTTGTGTGTGTGTGTGTGTGTGTGTGTGTGTGCGTGTGTGTGTGTGTCACCACAGTTGGTTTTAGTTAAGATCACCATTCAGTATAGGTGCCCAATATTAGCTGAAGTTGATGTTTTTTTTATGAGCATGAAAATGCAGATCCAGATGAAATGCAATGCTTGATGGAATTTTCTGGAGAACATGAGCATTGGTGTGTGTAAAGTTGCAAAAGCCAAAAGAAACATATAATACATCTTATGGATGTTGAAGGCCATTTTTGCTCAACTCGAGTTTATGTCAAAACAGAGACATAAACTACAGTACACACTAGCATGATACCACTGGGTAGCCTTGATCGGAATGATCCCCCTGCCTGTCAAGGTCCGTGGAGAAACTTTAAGACACACCGGCCTGCCCTGGACTTGCCCACAGCAAATCTTGCCCACAGCAAAACACCTGAGTTGGCGTGGAATCATTGATTGTTTGATCTCCACCTGAGTAAGGTGCCATGCGATTTGAAATTAAAGTTTGTTGTGTGGGTTACAGCACTGAATCCCCTTACCTGTGTCTGTCCATGGGCAGCCTCCCTGGATTGCTGTTCCCTTCTTTCTCTCTCATTCTTCTGATTGCCGCTCGTAACTTCCAGCGATAGTAGGCTATTCCAAGTTTGGACGGCAGCTGTGAGACTGTCGTGGAAAAACTGTCCACTCTCTAATCCAATTAACAATCAATCACTTAACTATTTACTAATTATCACTCTGGAACAAGACGTCCAAAGGAAACGATGTAGACAGGAGATCTCTGAAGACTGTTGATCTTTATTCACCGTATTGCAGTGATAGCACAGCCCAACCAAAGTCCAGACCATCCATCAAAGCAATATGGAGGAGATGTCATCAGCTGGGGCCCCCGACGAGATCTGACTTAAAGATGTCTGCGGTCTATCTTTTATACCCCTTGGCCTTCGAGAAGTGCCCTCTCCTCACGCCATTCTCGAAAGACACCTTTTGGCCAATCAGCATCTGACAGGGTTACTAATATTGTTGCAAGTCAGAGGCGTGCTCAGTCCCTTTGGAGAATTGTGAAAAAAAGATGTGTTCTGGTGGGTGCTCTTTGGTTCAAGGTGCTTGTTTGTCCAAAATTAGTTGAAAAGAAAAAACTTTTCTTCACCAAGGCACTCCAAGGAGTATTGTAAAATGTCTTTATTATTATGACATGTCCACTAAGGACTTTAAAGTTGCCCACGCGTAGCGGCGATTGGGCCTTCTTCAGGGCAGGCCTTTGTCAAAGTCCAGGCTGGCATATTTGGTCTCAGGTGTGCCCACCCCATCCAGGGTCCGAGCACACTCTACTCATATTGTTTCTACCTCATAGGCCTTGTGGCGGAGACCTTCTCTCCACCATATGCGCAGCAGCTACCTGGTCATCTCACTCCACATTTTTGAGATTTTACAGCCTCAACATGGCAGCTAGGCCTTCCTTTGGGGAGCATGTGCTGGGGGTGGCTTGCAGATAAACACAGAGCCCTTGGCCCCCTGTTTGACTTTGTGTCTGCAGAGCAACCTAGGCAGCAGTTCTGCCCTCAGGCCTTGGCCTTTGCACCTTGCAGGGAGCGGAGCTTGGTGTGTATGTAAATGGTGTATATTTATAAATAGTTCATTGGCACTATGATGTTCTGGATTATGGGTTGCAGTGTCTCTTCGCGGGGTGTCTTAAAGTTTATCCACGGACCTTGACAGGCAGGGGGATCATTTCCCGTGCATATGGAATATATGTAACGGAGAGATAGTCTCTTCACTCTGAGAACCCAGGTTACAAAGTAACCAACCGTTCCTTAAATCTTAACAGCTAGCAAGACTGTAGTTAGAGGCTTTAAACCTCTGTAGATACTCTGAAAAACATTTGATTTGTCTCTAGCTGATACAAAGGAACTTAAACCTTCATCTGATTCCAATCATCCACTGTCATGTCGCTTTGTGTTTGAGCTGAGTTCACATATTTGGCCTACTCTAAGCCTCAGATAGAGAGCTGACAACCACAGAGATCACTGGAGCGGATGGAAAAGTCTCAAAATCTCAAAAATCTCAGAACTTTGTCTAGAAGCAATTACATGTCAAGCAATTACCTTTTTCAACAAACCTCTCTTTGAGCTGATTGCCCAAATTATATAAAAATCTCTTCCTCCGTCTCCACCTCTTCTCCTTTACTTACATTGTTCCTTTTCTTCTCTTCTTCTTTTTCTTCCCTTTCTTCCTCTCTTCTTCTCTTTCCTCCTCTCTTCTTCTCTTTCCTCCTCCAGTTTTTGCTCTTCATGGTCCTTCACTAAGACTGGCACGCTCTCTGCCTCTCTGCTCCATAGTTCATTCCCATGTGGTTGCTTTCCTGGAAGCCTCCTCTTGTTGCCATTAGCCATTGTGCTCTGTTTACAGGACCTGGCGAGAGACATCATGACTCTCCCCATCCATGTGTCCACAGTCTGGCGCATAGTGGCCAGGCCGAGTTAAAAATATCATTTCTGGACACAAATGACAGAAAAATGGAAGTCATGAGACAAATGTAGCGACAATGTGCAATGTGGCTGTGGGTTTTGGCCTTGTCCATAAATTGCATCAACTGTCAGCAATTGCTAAAGCACATCAAGTTATGCCATAAATTGCCTTTCACCTCTCTCATATGCAAAATACATATTAAGATGTATTACACACTACATTTCAGACACACACACACACACACTCAGAGACACATGTGTACACAGGCAAACACACACACACACACACACTCAGAGACACATGTGTACACAGGCAAAGATGTGGCAGGAAAGGAGAGCAATGGACTGTGGACTGGGATTCGAAAAGCAAACACTGACTGCGACAAGACAGAACCTCAAGCTTTGGCTCCAGGATCCACAGCGACCGTATTTTATGGAGACACGCAAATGAGGACCCTTTCCAGAAAGAAAGAAAGGAAGACAGAAAGCTAAAAGATGGAGAGAGAGAGAAAAAAATCACACAGCACTTGTGGGCAACCTTTTTATTCGCTAGCCAGGGGAGGCATGGGATTAGGCTACGACCGCAGAGCAGGACTGTGGCTGCTTTTGTCGTCTCTGGGGCAAGCCAACGACAGAGAGCTGGATGTGGCCGCCTCGTTTTTTAGGAACCGATGGCAGGCAGGTTCACACAGCATCTGGCCATATGGAGCAGCTGGGTAGTGCTGGCCCCACCACAACAGCCTCCGAGGACTTGCATGCATGCGATGGGGACTTGAAAAAGTGCTAGGAACAAATCCCAACGAGAGCCACGTTACTGGGTAGTGTGCAATTATGTCATTGGATGGGGGGGCATGCACCATCACTGGCCGGCTGTGGGCACAGGCGTCTGGGTAAGCTCCAGGCGAATGAAAATCTACCAGTCAGGATTGTGTCTCTGGATCTCGGGATTGTTTTTACAGAACAGAGAAATAAACAGTCGCATCTATTTCTTTCCCTCTCTCCCCTGTTGTTTTTCATTCACTCTTTCTCTGTCACATTTTTTGTTTCAGTCATTCATCTCTCTCTCTTTCTGCCACCATCATTCCCTCTGCACCACCAAGGACTTGCAAACCACTAGTTGCCCCGATTGCTATCTTTAGCCACCGTGTGATGGCGTCTCTAATCATAGCTGTGGCTCAGAGTGGGGCTGATGGTCAGGGGTATCTGGTGTTCTTGAAACACCGCAGATGGATGGGTGGGGATCCCTCACTCTGACTGCTGTTGTGATACAGATCAGTCACAGACAAACGTATCGTAAACAAAACATTCATCATCTTCATCAGCCACAAAGGTCTCGAGTTTCCCTCACACAGAAAAAAAAACATGGGAGTTGATCGTATGAACAGAGACACACAGCCGCCCAACACGTGAAAGTTTTATGATGCCAAGCCGTTTTAATTGAAAGGTTTCTTTCAAAGGGGTTGTCTGTGCGACTACTGTTTGGCTCCTCTGAGGTTTTCACAGACAGTGCATGGGTGGCCAGTGATCATTACTAATAAACACAGAAGAGGCTTCATGCTGTCAGAGAAGCTAGATGAAAGCAGCTCCGTCAGACAGTGACTGTAAATAAACATGACAGGGGAAGCGCTGATTGGAGACCAAATCTTGTCAGGAAATGAGATTTTTTCCCAGTGTGGTCAACAGCACATCAATAATTTGTGTGAAGCGCACACTAGGCAGGGATACTCCTGGGGCAGACACGTTTATGCTGTCAAATAAACAACACTTTTGTGTGTCAATGTCGGACAGTAAATTATCTGATTATTAAAGAGATATCTACTATCTGCTTAATCACCCCTAAGCACCAGGGCTCCGAACCGGTTCAAGGAACGAAAACGAACGGAATTTTACAGAATTTTACGAGGAACGGAAACGAAAACGAAAACAAAATAGTCTTCAACTGTTCCGGAACAGAAACGTTATTCTCAAATCCACAAAACCGGTTAATAACGTTTTTTTTTTTGTTCTCTATATATTTTTATAAAATTTCACAAAAGCATATCCTAAGTGTTCTACTCGTTTGATTGTAGGCGAACAGCCTAATAATTTGATTTCTGCAGTTTGAAAAAAAAAAACGAATAAATGGACCTTTGGTCCAAATGTGTATATTTTGTCTTGCTGTTGTAATGTAACCTATCCGTCTGCCACTTCGGATCTTAGGCCACCTCGTAGCGTAGGCTACTGAAACTGATTTGGAAATTGTTTGTAGCCTATGCGTAATAGCCTATTTTTTGCCTGTCCACGCCTTGCCGTTTTAAAGTCGGGATTTGAAATGTTTGCGCAATTATAGCCTTTTCTATATAGAAGAGTTAAACGGGAAATTTGAGATAGGCCTTGTCAGCAACAGACAGGTTCGTTTATAAACAGGGTTGGAATTATAGCGCAAGCCTTTGAAGAACTCCATATGGATAAAACTTCAACCAGGTAAGGAGTTTAGCACGTATCCAGAAATATTTTTGATAAGAAATTATTTATAGGCATAGGTTAGGCCTACAGTAAGTCTGTAGGCTATGGGATGGATAGCCCATCTGAATGTTTTTGGATGCCGCCTGTGATTTATTATTTTTGGGCATAGCTACGGTATAGGCTAAATCAAGGGGAAATAATGAGTACGTCTATTCTAAGGTAAAGTCCACAAAAATAGACTTGATAGGCCCGCCAAACACTGCCGGAACTTTAAGAACGAACAATATTTTGCGTTCCGAACCGGTTCAAGACCGATATGTTGGTGGCGGAACGCATGCAAGAACGAAAACGTTAAACATAGGCCTACCTGAACCGTTCGGAACGGAACGTTTGAAAAATAATTTCGTTTTCAAGCCCTGCTAAGCACACTATGTGGATACTGTTTTAGACTTGATTTAGATTCAGTGTTATTTAGTATAGTTTGTATTTTAGTACTACTGTCCTTATTGCTTAGTTGTGTTTTTTATATTATATACTTTTATTACTTTATGCTGTTAGTGAATGTTGTGTGTGATGTCTGTATGCTACTGAGACCTTGAATTTTCCCTTGGGGATCAATAAAGTATCTATCTATCTATCTATCTAGCACTTCCATTTAATCCATTAAAGGATTGAGACATTGTTTGCAGTTTCCAGTCTTCTTTGTTTTCATGATTAATCTTCAGGCAAGTATGCACATGCACACACACACACACACACACACACATACACACACACACATATGCACAAAAGCTCTGTTCTCTATGGATAGATTGAAAAGATCAGATGGCAAACATTTCAGGCCAACTATTCTTCAGCCTGAGGCTTTCATCCTTCATCTGGTGGGGTTGAGCAAAGGATGAGATCAGCACTAAGCAATGATTTCCCTGTTCCCCTCCATCCCTTGAAACCGCACGGTGGGGTGGGTGTGTGAACACATCTGTGTTTGAGTGTGTGTGTGATGTGTCCCCTTCATGCTCAGCTGAGTAGGACTGTTTGACGAACAAACATGGCCGGGACATGTCCGTATGCAGTGCCCAGGCTCCCTGCTGTTCCTTCCCTTGTCTCCCGACACACACACACACATGCACACACACATTCCCGAGCAGTCACACCAACATCAACATCGTTAAACCCCCCGCTCTGCCCTCTCTAGCGTGAGCGTGAGCAGACTCCATAAATCCCGCACCGGATATTCCAGGAGGGAAAAACGCCTCTCCAAAAAGAGGTTAAATCTAGACACCACCACACTTTCCTTTTCAGAGGAAGACATTTGCCATCGTGGCCCTTCAGACATCTCTCTCCTCTCATCCCTTTGCTCTCTTCTTCTCTCCTCTTTGGGGGCATTACTTTCCAAATATCAGTCTGTCTGGTTGCGCTAGGCCTCTGATTGTTTTTCCAGTGCACTGCTGTGTAATTTGGCTAAATGGAGTCTACCCCCAAATTTACAGTGGCCTGGTAAACAGTCTCTCTGCTGAAAAATGAATGTGCCGATAGGCGCCGCAACTGTACAATCAACGGTAATTGCTATTTGGCAAAAAGCAAGGGGCACTGAGCACACCTGAATTAGTTGTGTCGGGCCGTGAGCCATGATAATACAGGGGGCTATTTCAGGGATCATGGGATACACTCTAGTGCTCTTGCTCTAAACACCCGAGCCCCGACTTGTTTACGCTGTGGTCGAGGGAAGTGGGCCTGAAGTGACACGCACGCTGGTCTGCCTCCTTACATTCACAGCCAAGCCTGCCATGAGAATGCAGGGATTTTATGGGATGTTGGCTACTGTGCTCATGAGGCCCCAAGGCTGCTGGTCTTGTGGGTGCCGGGACTGCCATTTTGCTGCATTTCAAGCAAGAGAGGCAAAGGGGCATTGTGGACTGTAGACTCGCATTTTGATTCTCTCACGCTTTATTTCAGATTAATGAAAGACTGCTCTGATATGGAGGGCTGGGTCCTGGGAGTAGTGTGCTGTGTTGCCCTGAGGGGAGTTGGGAAGAGAGGAAAAAACCTTCACAATGGGATCTCTGTACTCCTGGGCATGTGGCCTACACGGAGCGAGGACAAGAATCTCTCACCCTCAACCACACACACACACACACACACACACACACATACACTTGCATGCATTCACACACACGTACACGCACACACACACACACACACGTACACGCATACACATACACACACACTGTACACACACACACACACTTGCATGCATTCACGCACACATACGCACGCGTACACACGTACACACACATTGTACACACACACACACACAAACAAATTCACAAACATGCCGAAAAGAACTCTAATTACATGGATGGGCTAATCCTCTGTCTGACACTCCTCAATTTAAAACTCATCTTCAACGGGGAGCCAGGGAATCCAGACTGCAGCCGAGTGCTGGCCGTGCCAAAGAGTATACTCTTTAATATAAAAAGAGGAATTAAATTTAACTTGCAGGATACTAATTAACACACACACAAGTACATACTAGCAATAGTCATTTGAAAGATCTATGACTGCTCCAAAGCACCACTCTCTGAGACACAGCATTAAATCCTCCGTTCACACTCTTGCACAATAATGTAACCTCTTCAAAAAGGTTAAGTTATCTCAGGTTATGAACTCCTCCCTCAATATCTGATGCCTATCTGCTCATCCTTTCTCTTCTCTTTCTCTCTCTCTGTGCCTTTTCTCCAGTACTTTTCCACCGGCTGAAATAGGCGCTGACTCACCCACTCCCTCCCTCCCGTTAGCCCAGAGCCTCAGCCCCAGTAGCTGCCAGAGTGTGGCGAGAAACTCCACTCAGATGCTCCACAAGGCCTCCCCTCATCAAACAAATATTTACATGCCCACGCCTGGAAATCCAACAACCCCAAGTTCCGCAAGTTCATCTGAGCAGGAGAGGTCATAAACCTCCCCTCATGGTCCTCGGGTTTTTTATCTCCACACATCTTCTCTGAGCACTCCGAAACCTCTGCTTGAGGCCTCTGGGATGTAGGGATATTGCGTATATGCCATGGGGAAAGCAGGGGAGGGGAGCGAGGGGTATCGTGTGATTCGGAAAACCTGCAGTGCCAAGTCGCAAAACGGAGAAGTCGAAGAGCATTTTCCACCAACTGCTGTAATGTGAAAATGTCTACTTAAACACATTAGATGGAGCTCGCAGGAGGAAACCTCCAGTTCAAATCCTCCTGGGAGACGGAAAGAAGTAATAAGTTGAAATTTTCACAGTAATTACCCTAAAACGCTCTCACGTTTCTGAACACAGCTTGACTGCTCTCTCAGCATAAGACTGGACGGCTAGAGTTTCGTTTTTTCACCCGACGTCTGGGCATATGTGTGCCAGGCCTGTGGCGGCTAAAGGATGCCATGGGTGGCGCTGCCCGCTGGGCACCACCCACTCCCCATCCCTCTGTTGCCGAGCCCAATGCCACACAGAGGATGGACCACGGGGTGGCACCTCCTGCAGCGAGCTTTAAAGCTCTTGCAACACAACAAATAGCCTCTTACTATGCATATCTGTGTGTGTGTGTGTGTGTGTGTGTGTGTGTGTGGCAACATGCATATGCTTGCAAACACCCTTGCAGGTGTGTGCACAAGCTTTCTGGATGCGTGTGTGTGTGTTCCCCTTGGCCTCCCAGCGCGCCGTAAACACACAGGGCGGCCTGCGTGGCCACGCGGTTGGGGCAGTTATGTGTGCCACACTGCACATAATCACCGTCTGTCAGCGGGCAGTCTGCACTTACAGTCCATACTAACTGGGCCCCCGCGAACTAGCGATCATGTTTCACATCTATTTTCCCATACCAAGCAGACCAGGCAGCCTTTGACCTCAAATGATACCCAGACACACTGGTCTCAGGCTGCAAGGAGATAAGCAAGCTGAGTTGTATTTAGAAAACATTTCTAGAGGACTACAAGCATTTCAATGAGGTTCAGTTGAACTTACCGTACTTGCATGACACAGCCTTACCTTACACAAGATACTGAATAACCAATATAAGTTTCATGACAGAGTTCAACCACTACTGTTTTCCTGTTTGTGTCACATTGAAATATGAAGTGCTCTATTAGGAAATAGTCTCTTGCATATCTCTCCAGCTTTGAAGTAGAACAGTAATGCTCTTTCCAGCTGACTTTTCGTCCCTAGGGTGATACCCCAAGGGAATGGACAGTCAGGAAGAACAACCCGATACTGCCGGCCCTGTATATAGATAAGAGCTCCCAGAGTCATCATTGTAACCAGCTGTGCATACGTCATTCATCTTTGCCCTGACTAATCTGTCATCTGGACCCTGACTATTCTGTCATCTGGACCCTGACTAATTGTTTTTTGCTGACTATGCTACCTGACTGGTGCGTAGGCTATGGCTCTTTTACTGTCAGGCCGTCACCTGGCATCATGCAATCTACACACTTTAATAAACCGTCAAACGATTCACTCGTCTGTGATCTTTCTGTGAGCGCTGGCATTTGCAACAGATTCTTTCAAAGCATCCCAATGCAGTAGTGGACAGAAGGAGAAAAAAAAGCTGGTGAGCTGAGGTCCATGCAGGTCCACTCTACAGTGACTAACTGACATCACACCTTCAATGCTCATGCAGTTCTCTTACAAGGCAAACTAGAAGTGGGAACACACTTCCATTTCTCTCTCTCTCTCTCTCTCTGTCTCTCTCTTGCTCCCTCACTCTCCCTTTCCTGCTCTCGGGACTTGATAGCTTGTCCTCTGAGAAACGGGCCAGATTATTAACTGGGCTGGCTTCCTGTGCTGCTGGCCTGGATCAATGTCAGCTTTGAGAGCAGCAGACGGGGGCGGTCCTGGGATGGGATTGGGGCAGTGGCCGAAGGCCACAAAGAGGCCTTTCTGTTCGCAGCTGACCTAGATCCCCCTCCTGCCACACGGCCGAGTGGGACAACGTGCGAGCAGTCAGGGACTGACTCTGCCAGGGGGGGGGAGGGGCACGTACACATGCACTCATGTTCACCTACACTTACACTCCCATGTAAATAAACAGGTACAGTAGGCAGCCTATATAACACACACACACACACAGCAGGACCGCGGGCTGTGCACAGTCTTCAACTTCCGACGATCAGTCCCAGGAACTTGGGTATTTTGGGATCCGGCTCGAAGGACCAAGTAATGTCATGGAAATTACCTCAACATATAGACACAAGAACCACAACACGTAGTATTGATTTGCTCACAAACTCTTGGCGTCACGAGGAGAGCGTGCTAGTGAAAGGTATGAAACCTTTCACCATCAGTCTCTAAATCTGCAGCCCAAAAGCAGTGTCTTATATTGTACAGATGCACACAGAAAACAGGAAGCAAGACATATCTCCTTTAGCGCGACTTCCTCAAAACACACACCCAGACACACACCGAGACAGGGGCCTCTTCCTGTGTGTCACAAACTTAACTTGAACTCTGTGTTCTTGAAACTCAGCATGATATTTCTGCTTACACAGATGGTTATACAGTGGGCATCGCTTTCAAATGGCCACTTCAGTCGCGCATTACGAGGCGTGAAGCTGCGTGAAGCTTTAGTACCACTTTCAGCCACTGTGCGTCGCTCTGCCACTGTACATCGCTCTGTCAGTAGCCTGACTGCCGCCCCTTCTGAAAAAGCAGGAGGCTAGGCTACCTTTAAACGTAATTGTTACCGAGAGGAATCCCAGCCTACGAATTCAATAACAAAATAAATCGTAATTAAACATTACCTCGATTAAGGCTACTTGGGTATGGCTTAAGGCTTGACTACACGGTGGTAGCGAAAATCGAAATCTGCTTTTGATAGCCTACCGGTGCCGCTCCACAAAACGAAAAAATATCTGAATTTGCTGTCTATGTTATTGTCAGTGTTGGGGGTAACGCAACTACGCAAATCAAAACGTGTCTTAATTTGCCCTACTTCTTGACTGCAATATAGTCAATTGACTGCTTGACATGTCATTTTTATTTTTCTGTACAATAAACAAATACATCTGCTTTATGCCGCAGAATTACATTCATATTTGGCTGACTGCAGACGCGCCACTTCCCTCCCCATATTCCAAGATTAAGATAGTAGCCTATACAAAAAGCACTTCATACTATCATAAAAAAAATCATTAAAACGAATAGCTATTTGTAATTTGACAAAACACTGGTCCTCATTTTGCGAATGCGAGGACGATATGAGCCTGTTGCATTTAGTTAGATGTCCGAGTCACACATAATGTTTGAAAACCACTGGCTCGTAATCACAATAATTTAACACACGACAGTTGGATACATCATGTCCCCATGCCTACATTTTTGTGAGTAGCATAGAGATTGTTAAAAACAATAAAGTATGGCTCTCCGTTTGGGACATCGAAAACTTATATTTTTAATTGACTACCGTCGAAGATGCTGACTTGCAAAAGCCTCGGGATAACACGTTATCTCCACTATCATCAGTCATGCCCCTTGATCAAAGTGGGGAATGAAATAAAAGTTTGAGAACCACTGGCTTAACAAGTTACCTGCAGTCCAGAACACAGAATCTGTTATATTCTGATGATCGGCGATGATATTGGCAAATGTTTGTTTTCCAAAGAATTTCACTTCACTATGCACCTTCGACAATGAATAGCTCATTACACTTGTTAGGTACTGTTAAACGTAGGCCTACCTGGTATCATTACAAACATTATTCTGTGTCCTAAAACTGGCATATTTTATGGCATTGTGTCATGTAAGTTCGTTGCAAAATCTAGAGAAATGTGTGAGGTTTTCAGTGGGGGACAATTGAGACACACATTGGATTGTGTTATTACTTGAACATTCCACACTATCCACAGCTGTGGTAGGCCTATCAGGGGCAGGAGGATTACTGTTAGCGCAGGCTTTATATAAAATTCTTCAACAGAAGGCCTCGAACGTTGTCTTGTTTGTGGAGCGCTTTGCTTCGCTTCTGTAATCTCGGCTTCATTGAAAATGAGGGCTTCCCTCAATGTCCCTCCGAGAATAAATAAAGGTTGAATGAATGAATGAATGAATGAATGAATGCCCAAAATAAAGGCCTGTGGTTTGCGCAGCCTACAGTAAATAACAGACCCGCCAGAATGTGCGTTATGATGCTTTTTTACGAGCAAGATGTTTTTGGTACCCTACGCACACTGCATGTTCTTAAATAACAATGATCATCAGTAATATTCGACCATTAATTTGGGTAAATGGGCAAGTGTGACCACCTTGATTGGCTGATGATTGTAACGCGGGCATGATTCCAAACGCCTCCCTTACGATGATGAGTGACAGGTGACAGGTCTCAGAATGCGTGCGCTACACAAGGACGGAAGATGATGAATAACTGGGGCCGTAGGCTATTCACAAAGGCTTTTATCTTACTACTAGGAGTAGGCTACTCCTAAATCGCACTTAAAGATTTTAGCTTGGAGTTTTCTCTTAAAAGTTATTCACAAAGCCTGACGCTGAGATTTACAGGATGTAATACCATACCAAATCGCACTTCATGTTTTTTTTTTTTACCATTGCGGAAATATAAACGTTGTGCGCATAACGTCGCGGTGACCATTACAGGATGTCCTCTCAAAGTCTCGTGGACGTCTTTTAGACCTCCCGAACAGAGGTCCGCGGGACGTAGAGGGAACCCTACACAATGTCGAGGAGGTGACGTTCGCCAGGGGACCTTTAGGGGACGTCGCCAGGACTTTATTTTGTTTACTGGGTGGTCTGTTTTTAACATTTCTCTAGTGTTATTGCATCGTATTCAGCTCCAAAAGTCGGTTCAGTCCCAATTCGGCCGTGTGTGTGTTTCTGAAAATAAAACAGATAATAAGTACGTGACTATGTTAAATAAACCACTGCCTATTTAGAGCATGTTACATGCATCACGTAATGACAGTTCTCTGAAGAAATGCGCATTGTAGGCTAAGCTAGAAGCTAAGAACAGCGACTTTGCTAACGTTACACCAAGCATCACATCAGCTAACATGAATTTGATCAAATCCCTTCCCAAGTTTGTAACGTTATCCATTAACGTTAAACTCAAAATGTATGTGATACATAATTCAGCATGTCTGCATATGCAGACATGCTGAATTATGTAGCACATAGGCCTACATTTTAACAACCCTTTTCCCAGTTTATGAAACTGTAAGATATGTTGCCTTAGACTACGGTACATAAACTGTATGATATGTTGCCTTAGACTACGGTAGGCTAATGCATCTACTGCTAGAGAGACAGACTAGATAGATAGATACTTTAGTCATCCCCAGACGTGTAACGTGAAGTCGTGCATGGATGTGATGTCTTGCAGGCGGTAGCCAGAGCACTCTCAACTCCGCTGCAAACGTCCCCCCCATATCCCCAAAAACAAACGTCCCCCCCATGTCCCCGGTATAACGTTATTGTTGGGTCCTTAGAAGGTATTTGAAATGACCAAATGCAAATGTCATCCGAGGGACCTGACGGTGACGTCCCCAGAAAGTCCTGCACCGGACGTCACGCAATAACCAAACGATAACTTGCTCCGGACGTCAATAAGGTCACCGGAACGTCCGCTAGAGAACATGACGTTCGGGACCAATCGTGGACGTCGTGAATGTCTGCATAAGGTCCGGGGGACGTCCCGTGTTTGTCGGGTAAGGCACGAGCGCATCTGTGAGTGTTTACAACTAACATTCCATTTAATTAAACTGCTTTATAGGCTATGCCGAAATAGTTTTCAACATTTGAATATTAGTGTCGGGTGAATTGAAATGTTCTCAAAGTAGCTTTATGGCTGAAAGCTGCTTGGGATCCCCCCCCCGTCAAGCAATATAACCATACAAACGCGCTTCCTGCACTCATTGTTTCAAAAGGAGTAATTTTGGCTTTGTCAGAACTGAAGAGCTGTGGATGGCACGGTATGCCCAATGAAAATAAATTAACGCAACGCAACACTACACAGACCCTGCTTCTCTCGCGTCAGTCATTGACATGAACGAAACACAGAACCCGCTTCTCTCACGGCAGTCACTGACAGTAACCTAGAATAAATGCATGGGGAAAAACACTTCCCCATGACAAAGACATCGTAAAACACTGAAAGTTAATATTTTGTCACTAACAACATACATCTGTCCTTTGTCAAATGTATTATGTTCCAAGTAGCCATATGCGTAATTCTGCCTCATAAAGTTGAACAAATACATTTGCTTATTTCACAGAAAAATATAAATAACCAGTTAGGGTCTACAGTGTAGAGTTGGTAAGTTATGGTAGGCCAACTTGCAGTGAACATACAAACAGGGGACATCCTTGCGCACGTAGACATAAGAACATGCAAGCGCCATAGAATCGTGCTCTCAAGACAATCACGCCGTTAAACTTAAATAGGTTAACATCACTCTAAGTTCGCCTTCAAGCAAGGAAAACGATGATTTGAAGACATCTGTTTCGTTGGAAGGGCAAGGGGTAGCAACAGGGCAACACAGAGACAGGCCCGATGGCAGGGCTGTTATGAGAGTATTAAAATATGGGATATTCTACGGGAAAACATTAAAACGGCAAGACAGCGGGGGAAAGTTAAAATACGTGATAAACACGGAAAAAGTTGGCATGCATTGTTTCGGTCCCCGCGCACAGGGATTATTTGTCACATTATTAATCACATATGATTATTTGTGAAATTGTGCAAACGGGCGCAACAAATTTGAAAAGGAAGGACTGGTAGCATGCAAGCTTACGGGAAAGATTGATTTAAGAACGTTATCACAGTGTGTGGCTGTGGCGCGGGCGGAAGACAGCGACAGTTGGCAGGGGAGGGTCATGTCTTTTTTAACAATTCTGTCGGAGGGTCATTGAACAATTTCTAGCAGGCAAGAGAGGGTCATGCAACTTGCAACTGAAGCACTCAAAATTCCTCCGGTGGCCCCTTCAATAAATAACGAACAGTCCCTAGATTGCTGCTGGGCTCAACCCAGTCTCACGTCTGAACGTGTCACTGTCACGTTAATTAATCTATTGGGACGTGTTGTGTAACACGTTTCCTTGTTAAAAAACGTGTTGAGCAGGACGTAATTATCGTGTTACTATCACGTTGTATTTCGCATTCAATGAGCCAACAGAACCACGTCATCTGTCAAAAAAGCCCGACCCAAAATGGCGAGAATGTTATTTGATGCTTTTGACGTGCAGTTTCATACTCTTAAGCCTGCTTTGAGTTGTGGGTTAGAAGGAGCCACCTTCTAGCTAGCAGTTTTAAAAGGCTGAACCCCAGAATCCAGAAACAAGAACCGAGCAGGGACGGAGAAAAAAGAAGAATCCAAATGGGAAATGAGGTGAGCCTTGCTACTGCCGCTAGCATGATCATTTTGCTAGCAATTGAGCAAAACATTTTAAAGTTGATTTAACATGAAATAGTAGCCTATGCATGGGCAATACTGTGAATTCAGAGTAGGCTTGCACAACTTATAATTTAGCTAACGTGCATGATGTAATGTTACATTAATCTGTAAAACAGCTGTTGTCTGTGTAAATTAACATTGTAGCCTAATATTGTTAGTGTGGGCTAAAGCTAACAGCTGGGAGGTAGCCTATCAGCCAGGCATGTATAATCGATAATCATGATGAACGTGAATAGATTTCGTTGCGAAAACGCGCATTGTTTTAGGCCACATATCAGCTATAAAACAATTGTATTCTGATACAGCAGTTCTCAGATGTTAGATATTCACTTATATTATAATATAATTTTGTATTTCTTTAACCTGATTAAGAGAGGGGTTTAATTCAATAGAGAATTGCAATGTGTGTAGCCCATAATATTAGAGATTAGATTAGGCTAGATTTAGATTAGATTCAACTTTATTGTAATTTAAAAGAGTAGGCTACAGGTACAGAGCCAATGAAATGCAGTTGACATCCAACCAGAAGTGCAAAGAAGCAGTTATGTAGACGATCAAGATTAATTATGTACAACAGTTAGATAAATAGGCAAGTTTTCCAGATGACATGTGTACAGTGACAGAAATAGCCTATACAGTGAATATGGAATGTGTGTCTAGCCTATAACAAAACAAATTGATAATAATACATAATAATGATAATAATAGCAGTAATTACAGTAGGCCACTCGCACTGTTGTTGGTGACGTGTCTGTTTCCTATTATTCCATGCCACTCTCCTACTGTCTCCTTTACTGCCCTGCGCCACTTGCCTACTATCTTTTGCCTCTTGCCTACTGTCCAGCACCACTCGTCTACCGTCTCCTATGCTGACCCACGCCACTCACCTACTGTTTCCTGACACAATCTTGCTGCACGGTTACTTATCTGCATGCAATCACTATTGCCAGCTGTTATGAGTAAACATTATATTGGGACACCAATATATTTCTGATTCACGGGCAGTGTATTTGCTACTGAAGAAAATGAGAACACATAGTAATTGTTCTTGGATGGGGATTTAGAGTAAGGTTTCTATTGATCTTTTTCAGATAAGGCCTCTTCATTTTCAACTGTGAAGGATCTACATGGACTTGGTCTGGATAGCCTTTCCTGTTTTGATGAGCCAGTCGGTATGTATTTGACATTCTTTAGGATAAAAGGAGCCATATGTTATCAAAAATTCTACACCCATATGTAGAAAAGCTTTATTGCTGTTTGTTATTGTTGTTGTTGAAAACTACGTTGAATGTAAAGATATGCATATGTCCCTTGGGAGGAGAGGGATGAGTGTGGATGATTGATTTGTCCAACAGACATAAAAATATGATTGTGTATGATTGTGTTTGTGTCTGTATATGATTTTTTGTACTTGTTGCATTTTAAGCATGCATACTTTACGCCATGGTGGTCTAAATTGTCTTTATTGCCACTTGCAGGGTCTAGAGGGAAAACCCTATATGAGCCCCAGGGTGAGTAGTGTATAATTACTTTATCCCAAGATTGATTTTCGTAGAAAGGTGTTCAAACCAAAATCAAACCAAAATCTTCTAAAATAATAGATAGATAGATAGATAGATAGATAGATAGATTTATTATTTGTCCTTTCGGAAAATTGTTCTGCGCCATACAGTAGACAGTTAGACAAGACTGAATACAAGACGGAATATAGACCAGAATTTCCCTCACCCCAACCGCCCCCACCCTACCACACTCCCACACATACACAACATCAGGGCAGAAGGCACAGACCCCACTACACATTTATAGAATGATAAAGTGCAGTTGTGCATACTGTGATAGTCCAGCTGGAAAGAAAGTGCATGGTCCTGCAGGTAACGTCTTGTTCATCAATGTAATGCTAGTTGGAATGAATTACCTACTGGCTCAATTTGTTTGGAAAGAAGGTAGCCTGAACCTCCCTGATGGCAACACCTCATATGCCTGGTGTATGGGATGTGACATATCTCTATTATTTGCATGACCTTTCTTCAACACCCTTCTTTCACAGGTCGTAGCAATACTGTCTGGTTTTTGCCCCTCAACCTTGCTGGCCATGTTAACTATCTTGCTCAGTTTGGTTTTTTTTGGTCACTGACAAAGAGAAATACCAGGTAACACAACAAAAAAGTAGCATGCTCTTCACAAATGAATGATAGAAAGGTAATATATCTCTATCCACTCTAAATTGTCTTAGTTTGCACATAAAATGCAGCCTCTGCAGCCCCTTTTTATAGATGGTGTTGGTATTACTGTCCCATTGCAACTTATTATCTATTATTGTGCCCAGAGGCGATTCTAGAGTCTGTGGGGGCCCCAAGCAAAAATTCCAAGAGGGCCCTACCGACAAGTGTTATCACCATTATGTTATATCACCATTAGGTTATTATGTTAAATAATAAAAATACAAAAGCGTATTATAAAAATTGTTATATTTTGACATGTACTGCAAGCTGGCAGCTCGACTTGCCTTACAGTATGCGTGTGTAGATCAGACTGTCCTGAATCTGGCAAAATCATTGCCATGGTGGAGGGATTCTCTGGGGCTGAGCAATTTACAGACATATGTGGTGTGCGCCTTACAGAAATAAATGGCATTTCTTTTAATTTAGTGATGAAAAATGACCTCTCTGCGCTCTATATCTGTGACACGAACTGATCTGACCTGACTTGACCCGAGTTTGCGTGTTAGCCTGTGTGCCTATGTTGTATGCACTCATAATGGTTCTCTACAACAACTTTTTTAACTGCATTGCCATGAACAAAGTAGAGGCAAAAACGGGGTTTCTTTGTTGAACAAATTGGGATGCAATGTGAGCCTTGAATTGGATGCCACGCAGGAATTTGCTAGGATCTCAAAACCGGATTATGAACATGCTTTGCCATAGAGAAACACACGATAAAGTTGCATCATAAACATGCTTTGTCATAAAAACAGACAAAAACGTGGGGTAAGTCCAGCGATATGAAGTTATTATTTTGCTATCACTTCGTCTGTTGTATAACCCAGAAGGATATACATGGTACCAATGGATAGCCCTGTGTCTCTTCTTTCATCTGATATGCTTGCCATATCTATGCGATCACGGGTTCGCGAGTAATTCAAACGAAAGTAATGGGTACGCAGGTAAAAAGAACTGTAGACTGTAAATATGATGCAATTTGATTTAATTTCATGATTTTTTCCCCCATACCCATACTTGATCGTACAGGCAAGTGTGTAGTCTCGTTGGAAAGCCCCACTTCTGCTCTTAAAGGTTTCATCTCGCTGCGATGAACAGTTCCGGAGCAATGTAACAAAGAAGAAATGTTGTGTTTTTGGAGCACTTTGCGTCAATCGGGTTCTAAAAAATTAACGCGTATGCTTGGTCCTTACTGCATCGTGATTAACATGTTATGGCTGACAGCCCTATTACAAACATAACGTTAACCGTCTCCTTGCTTAACTAGTTGTAACTGTTACTGTAACTAGCTAGCTGAAGTTTACTGGCGTATAGATGTAGCAAACCATGTTCAATCTTTCTGTCAATTAACATTAGCCTAACTTCATTGAGTAGGCTAAATGCCAAACTCCGATGTTGATCCGTCATCACTGCACCCTCGATTGACGTTTAGGCTACCACAGTAGCCTAAATATGTGCGGATTCTTTTAACTCTTTTGAACTCAGATCCGCTGTTTATAAGGCCATAGCATAGGGCCTACATATGTACAGATGTAGCCTACTGTTTGTACAACAGGACAGGAGCACGCAAAATAAATATATCATTCAATCTCTATGGACGAAATTCTCGCTCGACCCACCGGCAAACGCGCTGAGACCAGGTCGAGGGCCCCTTAGTGGCTTGGGGCTCCAAACAGTTGCCTGCCTTGCCTGTTGACAAGGTGCGCCTCTGATTGTGCCTAAGTACTTGTACTCGACTACAATCACAACATCCTCACCATTTTTAACCATACACTGGGGGGACTGGCTCCCAGTTCTGTACTGTAGTCTATTATTATTTGCTTTGTTTTCTGTATATTTAGAAGAAGACAGCTGGACCTACACCATTTCGCAAATTGATCCACCCAGGCCCTGTAGTTGGTCTCCTCCCTATTCTGTATTAACCCCACTATTGCTGTGTCATCTGCAGATTTTATGAGTTATGTAAACGCTTTAAAAACACCGAAGAGCCCCGTATAAGAGCCCCAGTGTGATAGGCTGGTTGCTGTCATGTGACACATCATTGTTAAATCATGATTGACAATTAAATAAATCATTGTTCACGACACGTTATGGTTAAATTATCTAAATGAATGCGATGGTGATACAATCCTGCTTTTCAATTAGTTGACATGGTGTTTGACATTAAATTATAATGAGGTCAGTTTCATGTAATAAGCTATTTGTTTCTTTGGGTCTGGGTAATTGAAATTAGCAATATCTTAGTTCAATTCAATGTCTTATAATGGTAAAAGATGTGGACAAATACATGATAATTAGCCAAATAAATCGTTGTTCACGACACGTTATGGTTAAATTATCGGAATGAGTGTGATGGTGATACAATCCTGATTTTCAATTAGTTGAGATGTTGTTTGACATTAAATTATAAGCAGGTCAGTTTCACGTAATAAGCTATTTGTTTCTTTGGGTCTGGGTAATTCATGTGACAAAAAATTCTGTTATAGGCTACTACCGTTTTTCTGAAAAACAAAGCAGTACAACATTTCTATCTCCAAAATAATGCATTGTATGCATGTGTGTACTACGTAGTGCATGCAGCTTTTAATGTTCAAAGTAGCCTATACTGATTTTCCTGCAGAAGAACTACAAATACAAATTGACACCTGAAGTTGTGGAGTTATATTTTAGTAGCCTATTCTATAATAGCATAAATACCCACATCGGTTTTACCCTTGTCTCACCTGTATACAACATATGTCTATGAATTGCAGTAGTGATCAAATGAAAAAGGAAAGAAAGGTGTCCTGATGTGTTGTTTAGGGATGGTCCTGCAATGTTTTCTCGACATATCTTTATGTCTTTTTTTTCTCCCCTCTACTTATGTTTTCACAGATCCTTGCTCCTGATATCCTGATGTATGGGTTGCACTTCATTATATGACTCCAACAGAACACTCACAGAAAGGAGAGTGGTGCCAAACTACAAGACAGCCAGCATGTAAGCAAGGCCTTGTTTGTCCTTGTTTGGCTACTCATTTGTCTACTTCCTGAAGAGGCTGAAGCATGCTGGCCTTGACACCTCAGTCACACTAGTGTGCCCCGGCACAGTGGTTGAAAAACACTGACCTAAACCATATATTTTCTGAAAGCCTATAGCCTCTAGATGTCAATTAATATACATTAGGACATGTCCCACCTTTCTACTGACTTTGACAATATACAAAATAGTGCCATGTATACATTTATATCCTCCAAAGTTTGCAGGAAGGTGGGCCATGTGCTAGTGTATGTTAACTCACATGTACAAGTGACAGGCTTTAAGAAAATATATGGTTTGCATGGCTGAAACTGCTTTGCCTTTGTGTTGGAGCTCAAAATGTTCTAAACATATCTTAAATTTCTCTCTTCTACTTATGTTTTCACAGATCCTCGCTCCTGATATCCTGATGTATGCATTCCATTTCATTATATGACTCCAACAGGACACCTACACAAAGGAGCTGTTAAAGCAGTGTCCTTCTACAAACAACAAGACAGCGAGCATGTAAACAAGGCCTTGTTTGTCCACTTCCTGAAGGGGCTGAAGCATGATGGCCTTGACACCTCAGTCCTTGCTTCCATTTACAGCTGTGTTGTGGAGCGCATTCTCACATCCTATGGTCTGCAGCGGGTGGTGTCATCGTGTTATTTATCATCGTTTGTGTAAATCTTACACATCTTACACAAAAGTCTAAAATAATCTAAACTTCATTTACTCTCCATGTATAGATCAAGATAGACTTGCAGAACAGGCTGCAGGGCAACAGTCTGATAGCCTGCATGAAAGCATAAATGGTCCGCACTTGTTAAAGAGTGCAATTATCAAAGGGCCCTTGAATTGTGTTTTTTTAAACCAAGGAGGATGGCTGTAGCGATGCTGTCAGCTCTGCCATAAGCAGTGACTGTGATTACGTTTGCACATTTTGAAAATGTTGTTTTTCTTTTGCATTCTTTTCCACTTCATTGTTGTATAGTTTGTATATTGTTTGTTAAAGTTGCACACATTAATTCACTGTTCTTATTTGTAAAAAATTGTATAGTGTGGTATAGTTTGTATGGTGGAGTCTTTATTGTATCGTACAAACAAGAACACCCCACCCCACCATACCACTTTGACTAACCAATTTTCTGCGGGGAACCCTGGAGGCTTTCTACAGGTATTTTGTGAAACATAGGGGTTTCTATGGTAGTGGTTGCTAAGCTATTGCTAGGGTAACTGAGAAGGTTGCTATGGTGTTGCTACAGGATATATAGTGGTTGCTATGCAGGTTTATAGGGTAATCATGTTGGTTGCTAGGTTGGTGATAGAGTAACTGAGAAGGTTGCTAGGGTGTTGCTAGAGTAGATATGGTGGTGGCTATACTAAATTAAGTGGTTGCTATGCTGGTTGCTAGGGTAATTGAGATGGTTGCGAGGCTAGTCATGTTGGTTGACTATCAAAGTGGTTGCTAGGTTGGCATTGTACAGGTGGTTGCTAGGTTGTTGATAGGGTAACCAAGAAGGTTGCTAGGGTGTTGCTAGGGTAGATATGGTGGTTGCTATTCCAAATAAAGTGGTTGCTATGCTGGTTGCAAGGTTAATCATGTTGGTTGCAATGGTGGTTGCTCGGTTGACATTGTGGTGGTAGTTGTGAGGTTGTTGGTAGGGTAATTAATATGGTTGCTAGGTTGTTGCTATGGTTCTTATGTTGGTTGCTAGGTTGTTGCTAGGGTAACTTAGAAGAATTTTGTTCAGCTAATACATTTTGGCCTACACTATTAAGGGACAGCTGAATTGACCATCTAAACCATATATTTTCTTAAAGCCTATAGTCTGTAGATGTCAATTAATATGAATTAAGACATGTCCAACATTCCTACTTACTTTGGTGCATCATATAGGCTTAAGCAATACTGCTATTTTTGCTCTTAGACTATAAAAATCCATAATCACTTTAAAAACGCTAATTTTTTAGTTTTTGAAAGTCAATTTCTTTAAATCATGCTTAAAATTGTAACCATATTCTTTATTGAGTTATGTTAATTGACTATAATACTATTGTATTGTCATCCTTCTTTGGGACTTGAGTACTTCAATATCCCCTTCATGTATCAATGTACATTAAAGCATCTTTGATAGTAAAGGACTCTCCATGTAAATAATTACTTGAATTGTCTTTCACTTGTACTGGTTCTATATGTTTGGACCACTGATTGACTGCACTCTGGTTTTCATCAGCAAGGTCAAGGCTTAAATTAACCTCAGATAAGTCTGTTTTCATCACATGCATTATATGTGCTAATGTTGTGAAGTAATTGGTGTGACCGTACAAAGGCCTGTCTGACCTATGACCTAATAACCTAGGGTTAGTAAATATGGGATCGGAGTGAAATTACTTCACACATTCAGAAACCTCAAAGTGAAATGACCTCACACATCCAGGAAGCTACAGCAATACAAACTCAGCTACAGGTCTCAAATACGGCAAACCAGTTGCCAATTTCTATGCCCTTTATATCAATTTGTGCCACATGTTATTAGTTGAAAATTACTGGTGTAAGCTTATCTGACCTGTCTGACCTTTGCAATTCATGGACATGTACACATTGGTTTCACATTTCTAACAAGAATATGACTGATTAAATTTGACATGTAACATCCTTGGATGACACAAAATATAGTGAAATGGACTCAACCCTCACATATTCACAGACTCTGTAGCACCCCCTACAAATCCTTTTTTTTTTTTTCAATCTTTGGCTCCGCCTCCTGGCAACACACAAGCAGCTATATTTGAGTATGTAGTTAAATCGCATCTCACATATTCACAGACTCTATAGCACCCCCTAGAAATCCAATATTTCCTATATTTGGCTCCGCCTCCTGGCAACACACAAGTCATTAGATGTCCCAAATTTGACAAACTAGTTTGTTATCATCCCGTGTATCAAAATATGTGCCACATGTTGGTACTATCTTGAATTAACTAGTGTAATCCTATCAAGGCCTGTCTGACCTATGCAAATTATGGCCATCTAAACCTAGGGTTAGCATTTCTAACTTGCATACCTCATAAACAGACTAAATTTAGCATGTGACATCTATCTATGACATAAAATATATGAGATACGTAAAATCACACCTCACACATTCATAGACTCTATAGCGCCCCCTAGAAATCTACATTTTCCAATCTTTGGCTCCGCCTCCTGACAACATACAAGCAGCTGGAGGTCTCAAATTTGACAAACAAGTTTGTTATCATTACCTGTATCAAAATATGTGCCACATGTTGGTACTATCTTGAATTAACTGGTGTAATCCTATCAAGGCCTGTCTGACCTATGCAAAATATGGCCATCTAAACCTAGGGTTAGCATTTCTAACTTGCATACCTCATAAACAGACTAAATTTGGCATGTGACATCTATCTATGACATAAAATATATGAGATACGTAAAATCACACCTCACACATTCATAGACTCTATAGCGCCCCCTAGAAATCTACATTTTCCAATCTTTGGCTCCGCCTCCTGACAACATACAAGCAGCTAGAGGTCTCAAATTTGACAAACACGTTTGTTATCATTCCCTGTATCAAAATATGTGCCACATGTTGACATTTCATGAAATAATGGGTGTGACACTTACCTAGGCCGGTCTGGCCATATGGGTGTTTCAATTGTAGTTTCTGAGTATGTCCGGTGCATCAAACTTGCCATGGCAGGTAAGATCAGTGAAATTGGGTTTATTTCAGCACAGCACACCTCTGTGTATCATATTCAATCAAAATATGGATGTTTTAATGGTTTGTTTATGATTTAATAACTTTTGTTGGTCAACATCTGTCAAAAAATGCTCTCTGAACGGCCATTTCTGAAGATTTCTTGTGCATCACAATTCCCACAGCACCTTAGATTAGTGAAATTGGGTTTATTTCAGCACAGCACACCTCTGTGTATCATATTCAATCAAAATATGGATGTTTTAATGGTTTGTGTATGATTTAAGAACTTTTATTGGTCAACATCTGTCAAAAAATGCTCTCTGAACGGCCATTTCTGAAGATTTCTTGTGCATCAAAATTCCCACCGCACCTAAGATAAGTGAAATTGGGTTTATTTCAGCACAACACACCTCTGTGTATCATATTCAATCAAAATATGGATGTTTTAATGGTTTGTGTATGATTTAAGAACTTTTGTTGATCAACATCTGTCAAAACAATGCTCTCTGAACGCCCATTTCTTAAGATTTCTTGTGCATCAAAAGTACCACAGCACCTAAGATAAGTGAAATTGGGTTTATTTCAGCACAACACACCTCTGTGTATCATATTCAATAAAAATATGGATGTTTTAATGGTTTGTGTATGATTTAAGAACTTTTGTTGGTCAACATCTGTCAAAACAATGCTCTCTGAACGGCCATTTCTTAAGATTTTGTGTGCATCAAAAGTCCCACAGCACCTAAGATAAGTGAAATTGGGTTTATTTCAGCACAACACACATCTGTGTATCAAGATCAATCAAAATATGTAAGTTTGTGATTGCTTTAAACAGGGGGTTGTCCAATACACATAAAACAAACAGCAAAGGTATATGCTAATACAAAGCACTACAGGCACTAAATAATAATTTACATTTGATCAGCTTCACTTTTATTGTCATTGTGCAGAGTAAAAGTACAAACAGGGTTCCCACTCTAAGTCAAATGTAAAATTCTATGACTTTTCCCTGACAAAACACCTGAATTTCCATGACTTACAATATACCGACCAATGATTTCAGAGCACCCGCATCAAGAGTCTTTTACTTTTTTAGAGCGGGAGATGAATAAATAGGCATTGAATTAACACAGTTGGGCTACTCAAGCAAGCTGTAAAGCTAATAACCAGATATACACCAATACTATGTGGAAATATGTTATGCATTTTGGCTAGTACATCATAAACTACTACGACAAAATTCCCTGATATTCCATGACTTTGCCCCCAAAATGATAAAAATTCCCTGACTTTCCATGTCTGGAATAGACTTCTATTACCCGTGGGAACCCTGTACAAAGCAAAAGTGCAATGTGATATACAAAGTATAGACAGATGGTGCATAGGCAGGACAAGAAATACTGTATAGTGTCGTGTAGACAGTAATATGCAGTTGGTTTACAGCAGGTGGTTTAGAGTAATATACATTAGATATAAATATGGGCAGTGTATTAACAGAACATATGAGAAAAACAGAATAAATATGGATATTCAGTATGAACCATATAGACAGATATGTGCAGTGTGGTAACAGTACCATTGTAGCGCAGAAACAGTAACATTATAAGAGCATGAAGAGCAGTAGAATATGGTTATGTATAATTGTAATTACAGTATGTGCATTTGTAAATAAATAACACTATGGGTGGGATAGGGTATTTGGGGGCTTAGTTGATTGGTTGTCACCGGTGGGGTATACTACGAAGCACGTTAGACATATCTAGGTTATGTCTACATATCGAGGCTTGACAAAGCCTTGACTCAGGGGTATATGTTAAGTGATACTACGATAGCAGTTATGTGATATATTTGTCAAACTAGGCTTCCAGCTCAGATTTGTGCACGTTCTCGGTGTTGGGATGACGTTGGCCAATCGTGAAACGTGGAGACGCACAAGACCGCCTCTATTTAAAAACAATTACTTCCGCATTCATGAGCGATAGCTTAATCTACACTGCGGTAATTTTTTGTGTCTAACCTATAACATCAAATAAATCAACTGTCATCAGTTGTTGTATGGTATGCACGTCCATAGTAGGATATTTGCACGCACAGCACTATTAAAGTGCATCCGAGATCCAAAATGTTAGTAGAGGTGGAGCTCCACCTGTACGATATATGACAGAATCCTACACGTGAGATAACTTCGTTTCTAAGACAATTGATTGGTCAGTGGGCGGTAGATTACACGATTTGAGCTATAACTTAGCACATAACCTCCTCCCGACCAGGTTTGGTTGACAGCATAAGATACCATGGTGATACAGCGACACTAAAACAGATCCACTTTCGTGTCACAGCATACCCTGGCTTTGAGCGCAACATACCTCGCTAACCGACTAATCGAGATTCGTAGTATACACCACGGGATACAGAGCTACAGTCCAGTCGGGTGACAGCCACAGAAAAGAAGCTTCCTCTGAACCTGCTGGTTCGGGTGCAGAGAGACCTGTAATAATAATAATAATAATAATAATAATAATAATAATAATAATAATAATAATAATAAAGACAGTAATATTTTTCAAGACCATAGAGAATGCTGTACTCCAGTCTTGAGGCGATGAGGGCATGGATGAGAATGATGCATTGTTGAGCCGTCTGGTCACAGTAACACAAGACCCATCCTGTCAGACTAGGCCAGAAGTCCCGTCACCGGAATGATGTAGAGGACTTTGAGACAGTCATGTGGCGCCTTTGACCAGTGGTCACAATACAGAGGACCCCTGGCCAGTCAATGAGCAGTGCTTGACAAACATCATGTGTAGAAGACCCATTTTGCAAAACGATGTAGACACCCATCTATTCTCAGGAGCAGTCCTTCTATAACGGGCAGGAACAGCTGCAGAAAAATCCCCGGGCTTTGCCTTGCTCCTTCCTGGCATGTCTTTCTGCTTTGGGGATAACCAAACAGCTGACAACCTGGAAATTAGAAATAGAGATAAAACAAGTGTACAAAGAAAGAAACCACAATCTCAGTGTATCTCTTGACATGTTCAAACATACTGATGACTATAAAGTCCACTTATAAAATGCAGGTCTATGCCTTTCATATAGTGTGCCAAAGTATTTAAGGAGGGTGGGCCAAGTCCTAGTATGGTTTAGGTGGTTGAATCAGCTGTCCCTTAATAGTGTACGCCAAATTGTATCAACTGAACAATTTGTTTCTCGACCTACAATATGGGCCTATGTATGCTTTATCATATGCCAGAGTAAGTAGGAAGGTGGGAAATGTCTTAATTAATATTAATTGACATCTAGAGGCAATGGGTTTTCAGAAAATATGTGGTTTAGGTGGTCAATTCAGCTGTCCCTTAATACACTAGCACATGGCCCACCTTCCTGCAAACTTTGGAGGACATAAATGTATACATCGCACTATTTTGTAAATTGGCGAATGAATGGGGCATATGATAGGTTTTGAGCTCCAACATAAAGGCAAAGCAGTTTTAGCCATGCAAAGCATATATTTTCTTAAAGCTTGTCACTTATACATGTGAGTTAACATACATTAGCACATGGTCCACCTTCCTGCAAACGCCTTATGATGCACCAAAGTAAGTAGGAAGGTGGGACATGTCTTAATGTATATTAATTGACATCTAGAGGCTATTTGCTTTCAGAAAATATATGGTTTAGGTGGTCAATTCAGCTGTCCCTTAATAGTATAGCCCAAGATGTATCAGCTGTACAATGTGTTTCTCGATCTACAATATGGGCCTATGTACGCCTTATGATGCACCAAAGTCAGTAGGAAGGTGGGACATGTCTTAATGTATATTAATTGACATCTAGAGGCTATAGGCTTTCAGAAAATATATTGTTTAGGTGGTCAATTCAGCTGTCCCTTAATAGTATAGCCCAAGATATATCAGCTGTACAATGCGTTTCTCGATCTACAATATAGGCCTATATACGCCTTATGATATGTCAAAGTCAGTAGGAAGGTGGGACATGTCTTAATATATATTAATTGACATCTATAGGCTATAGGCTTTCAGAAAATATATGGTGTAGGTGGTCAATTCAGCTGTCCCTTAATATTATAGCCCAAGATGTATCAGCTGTACAATGCGTTTCTCGATCTACATTATGGGCCTATGTACGCCTTATGATGCACCAAAGTCAGTAGGAAGGTGGGGCATGTCTTAATGTATATTAATTGACATCTAGAGGCTATAGGCTTTCAGAAAATATATCGTTTAGGTTGTCAATTCAGCTGTCCCTTAATAGTATAGCCCAAGATGTATCCGCTGTACAATGCGTTTCTCAATCTACAAAATGGGCCTATGTACGCCTTATGATATGTCAAAGTCAGTAGGAAGGTGGGACATGTCTTAATGTATATTAATTGACATCTAGAGGTTATAGGCTTTCAGAAAATATATGGTTTAGGTGGTCAATTCAGCTGTCCCTTAATATTATAGCCCTAGATGTATCAGCTGTACAATGTGTTTCTTGATCTACATTATGGGCCTATGTACGCCTTATGATGCACCAAAGTCAGTAGGAAGGTGGGGCATGTCTTAATGTATATTAATTGACATCTAGAGGCTATAGGCTTTCAGAAAATATATGGTTTAGGTGGTCAATTCAGCTGTCCCTTAATAGTATAGCCCAAGATGTATCCGCTGTACAATGCGTTTCTCGATCTACAAAATGGGCCTATGTACGCCTTATGATATGTCAAAGTCAGTAGGAAGGTGGGACATGTCTTAATGTATATTAATTGACATCTAGAGGTTATAGGCTTTCAGAAAAGATATGGTTTAGGTGGTCAATTCAGCTGTCCCTTAATATTATAGCCCTAGATGTATCAGCTGTACAATGTGTTTCTTGATCTACATTATGGGCCTATGTACGCCTTATGATGCACCAAAGTCAGTAGGAAGGTGGGACATGTCTTAATGTATATTAATTGACATCTAGAGGCTATAGGCTTTCAGAAAATATATGATTTAGGTGGTCAATACAGCTGTCCCTTAATAGTATAGCCCAAGATGTATCAGCTGTACAATGCGTTTCTCGATCTACAATATGGGCCTATATTTAGCACAGCGACAACCATATCTAGCAAAATCACAGTAAAAGTAATGTAAAAGTGACGTAAAATACCTGCCAATTGTCCTCTGTATCCACCGCTGCAGTAGACCATGATGTGAGGATGCACTCCATAACACAGCTGTTAATGGAAGCAAGGAGGCCAGCATGCTTCAGCCTCTTCAGGAAGTAGACAAATGAGTAGCCAAACAAGGACAAACAAGGCCTTGCTTACATGCTGGCTGTCTTGTAGTTTGATACTACTCTCCTTTCTGTGAGTGTTCTGTTGGAGTCATATAATGAAGTGCAACCCATACATCAGGATATCAGGAGCAAGGATCTGTGAAAACATAAGTAGAGGGGAGAAAAAAAAGACATAAAGATATGTCGAGAAAACATTGCAGGACCATCCCTAAACAACACATCAGGACACCTTTCTTTCCTTTTTCATTTGATCACTACTGCAATTCATAGACATATGTTGTATACAGGTGGGACAAAGGTAAAACCGATGTGGGTATTTATGCTATTATAGAATAGGCTACTAAAATATAACTCCACAACTTCAAGTGTCAACACTGTAGTTTTGGAGGAGTATTTGTAGTTCTTATGCAGGAAAATCAGTATACGCTACTTTGGACATTAAAAGCTGCATGCACTACGTAGTACACACAAGCGTACAATGCATTATTTTGGAGATAGAAATGTTGTACTGCTTTGTTTTTCAGAAAAACAGTAGTAGCGTATAACAGAATTTTTTGTCACATGAATTACCCAGACCCAAAGAAACAAATAGCTTATTACGTGAAACTGACCTGCTTATAATTTAATGTCAAACACCATCTCAACTAATTGAAAAGCAGGATTGTATCACCATCGCACTCATTCCAATAATTTAACCATAACGTGTCGTGAACAACGATTTATTTGGCTAATTATCATGTATTTGTCCACGTCTTTTACCATTATAAGACATTGAATTGTACTAAGAAATTGCTAATTTCAATTAACCAGACCCAAAGAAACAAATAGCTTATTACATGAAACTGACCTCATTATAATTTAATGTCAAACATCATGTCAACTAATTGAAAAGCAGGATTGTATCACCATCGCATTCATTTCAATAATTTAACCATAACGTGTAGTGAACAATGATTTATTTAGCTAATTATTACGTAGGCTATTTGTCCACGTCTTTTACACTTATAAGACATTGACTAAGAAATTGCACTGATTTCGCATGATTCTAGCTGTTTTACAGCATGAAGGAGTTTTGGTCAGGATAAGTATCTCTATATTTTGTTCGAAACAACAAAAAACAACTATTTGTTATAATTATTATTATTATTTACTAAATTTACGTAGTTTAACTTACCTTACCCCACACGGCCAGCTCTCGCTCTACGATGCGTTTCCGCTTTCTTGTGGTGGCGTGTGTCACATGACAGCAACCAGCCTATCACACTGGGGCTCTTATACGGGGCTCTTCGGCGTTTTTCGAACGTTTACATACCACATAAAATCTGCAGATGACACAGCAATAGTGGGGTTAATACAGAATAGCGAGGAGACCAACTACAGGGCCTGGGTGGATCAATTCGCGAAATGGTGTAGGTCCAGCTGTCATCTTCTAAATATACAGAAAACAAAGCAAATAATAATAGACTACAGTACAGAACTGGGAGCCAGCCCCCCCAGTGTATGGTTAAAAATGGTGAGGATGTTGTGATTGTAGTCGAGTACAAGTACTTAGGCACAATAATAGATAATAAGTTGCAATGGGACAGTAATACCAACACCATCTATAAAAAGGGGCTGCAGAGGCTGCATTTTATGTGCAAACTAAGACAATTTAGAGTGGATAGAGATATATTACCTTTCTATCATTCATTTGTGAAGAGCATGCTACTTTTTTGTTGTGTTACCTGGTATTTCTCTTTGTCAGTGACCAAAAAAAACTAAACTGAGCAAGATAGTTAACATGGCCAGCAAGGTTGAGGGGCAAAAACCAGACAGTATTGCTACGACCTGTGAAAGAAGGGTGTTGAAGAAAGGTCATGCAAATAATAGAGATATGTCACATCCCATACACCAGGCATATGAGGTGTTGCCATCAGGGAGGTTCAGGCTACCTTCTTTCCAAACAAATTGAGCCAGTAGGTAATTCATTCCAACTAGCATTACATTGATGAACAAGACGTTACCTGCAGGACCATGCACTTTCTTTCCAGCTGGACTATCACAGTATGCACAACTGCACTTTATCATTCTATAAATGTGTAGTGGGGTCTGTGCCTTCTGCCCTGATGTTGTGTATGTGTGGGAGTGTGGTAGGGTGGGGGCGGTTGGGGTGAGGGAAATTCTGGTCTATATTCCGTCTTGTATTCAGTCTTGTCTAACTGTCTACTGTATGGCGCAGAACAATTTTCCGAAAGGACAAATAATAAATCTATCTATCTATCTATCTATCTATCTATCTTTTATTTTAGAAGATTTTGGTTTGAACACCTTTCTACGAAAATCAATCTTGGGATAAAGTAATTATACACTACTCACCCTGGGGCTCATATAGGGTTTTTCCTCTAGACCCTGCAAGTGGCAATAAAGACAATTTAGACCACCATGGCGTAAAGTATATAAGCATGCTTAAAATGCAACAAGTACAAAAAAATCATATACAGACACAAACACAATCATACACAGTCATATTTTTATGTCTGTTGGACAATTCAATCATCCACACTCATCCCTCTCCTCCCAAGGGACATATGCATCTCTTTGCATTCAACGTAGTTTTCAACAACAACAATAACAAACAGCAACAAAGCTTTTCTACATATGGGTGTAGAATTTTTGATAACATATGGCTCCTTTTATCCTAAAGAATGTCAAATACATACCGACTGGCTCATCAAAACTGGAAAGGCTATCCAGACCAAGTCCATGTAGATCCTTCACAGTTGAAAATGAAGAGGCCTTATCTGAAAAAGATCAATAGAAACCTTACTCTAAATCTCAATCCAAGAACAATTACTATGTGTTCTCCTTTTCTTCAGTAGCAAATACACTGCCCGTGAATCAGAAATCAGAAATATATTGGTGTCCCAATATAATGTTTACTCATAACAGCTGGCAATAGTGATTGCATGCAGATAAGTAACCGTGCAGCAAGATTGTGTCAGCTTAATGTTACAGTTTGCGGCATTGGACAGTTAGGAAACAGTAGGTGAGTGGCGTGGGTCAGCATAGGAGATGGTAGACGAGTGGTGCTGGACAGTAGGCAAGAGGCAAAAGATAGTAGGCAAGTGGCGCAGGGCAGTAAAGGAGACAGTAGGAGAGTGGCATGGAATAATAGGAAACAGACACGTCACCAACAACAGTGCGAGTGGCCTACTGTAATTACTGCTATTATTATCATTATTATGTATTATTTATGTATTATTATCAATTTGTTTTGTTATAGGCTAGACACACATTCCATATTCACTGTATAGGCTATTTCTGTCACTGTACACATGTCATCTGGAAAACTTGCCTATTTATCTAACTGTTGTACATAATTAATCTTGATCGTCTACATAACTGCTTCTTTGCACTTCTGGTTGGATGTCAACTGCATTTCATTGGCTCTGTACCTGTAGCCTACTCTTTTAAATTACAATAAAGTTGAATCTAATCTAAATCTAGCCTAATCTCTCTAATATTATGGGCTACACACATTGCAATTCTCTATTGAATTAAACCCCTCTCTTAATCAGGTTAAAGAAATACAATATTATATTATAATATAAGTGAATATCTAACATCTGGAGAACTGCTGTATCAGAATACAATTGTTTTATAGCTGATATGTGGCCTAAAACAATGCGCGTTTTCGCAACAAAATCTATTCACGTTCATCATGATTATCGATTATACATGCCTGGCTGATAGGCTACCTCCCAGCTGTTAGCTGTAGCCCACACTAACAATATTAGGCTACAATGTTAATTTACACAGACAACAGCTGTTTTACAGATTAATGTAACATTACATCATGCACGTTAGCTAAATTATAAGTTGTGCAAGCCTACTCTGAATTCACAGTATTGCCCATGCATAGGCTACTATTTCATGTTAAATCAACTTTAAAATGTTTTGCTCAATTGCTAGCAAAATGATCATGCTAGCGGCAGTAGCAAGGCTCACCTCATTTCCCATTTGGATTCTTCTTTTTTCTCCGTCCCTGCTCGGTTCTTGTTTCTGGATTCTGGGGTTCAGCCTTCTAAAACTGCTAGCTAGAAGGTGGCTCCTTCTAACCCACAACTCAAAGCAGGCTTAAGAGTATGAAACTGCACGTCAAAAGCATGAAATAACATTCTAGCCATTTTGGGTCGGGCTTTTTTGACAGATGACGTGGTTCTGGCTGAATGCGAAATACAACGTGATAGTAACACGATAATTACGTCCTGCTCAACACGTTTTTTAACAAGGAAACGTGTTACACAACACGTCCCAATAGATTAATTAACGTGACAGTGACACGTTCAGACGTGAGACTGGGTATGTCTTGGTTCATGTCTGTTAACAACTCATTGCCGTCAAACGCATAGCCTATCTTGCGGTTGCATCCATTACAAACAAACAAGCAATGTGAACGTCTGGGATTGGGGAGAGCACTAAATGCTCTACTGAATAAGCACGAAGTCAAACCTTTAAATGAAAAACACTCTTTAATAATAATAAAAAAAAATAAACCGCTAATGAAGTAAACTTGCATAATCAAAAATCGTTCAACTCCGTGATAACAGGACGTAACAGGAAGGCATTTGGCTGAGCAACGGAGGTTAATATGCTATATATTTTGTCCAAATTATGTCTGTCTATCATCGTTGCACTCGGAGAAAACCAGAATGTTTAATTTGTCCTGCGTTTCTTCTACGGCTGCAAACGGGATTCACTCGCAGTTAACCAAATATTTCTTTATTAGGGCAGGGCAGGCATATTTCTAAACCAGTCTGCTAAAGTCTGTAGTGAAGTCTGTGTAGGGTTTTCCAGGCTCCATTTCTATTCACCCCTTGCAGACACGTGACTTAAGTCACGTGACGGCTCCATGCTGGACGGCAAAAAGATGGGAGACTGACGGCAAATTACATTATGTCATAAAGATTATGATGAACTGAACACCATTACTATAACATCTTTGTAGTTCAATGTATTGCTGTTTGGGGTCTGATAGTCAAAGAAGATGCCAGTGGTGTTGTTAGATGAAATGTTGTCATGATCGCAAATGTAAAGTTATTAAAACTGGTGGTAACAGCAAGGGGAGATAACATTACGTTAGGCTACTGTAATTAACATTATGGTAAATGAACACCCATACGTATTTCTGGACTAAAATATTGCAAAGCGATTTGGTTACTTTATTTGTCTTGCTTTTATCAGTTGTAACATAGTCAAAATGTTAAGAATGTCATATCAGAACATGAAATAATAACTAGCTGCCACACTTAGAAGCTAGCTATTCTAGCTAACGTTTATCGTAGCTCATAGTGCTAGGGCTAATGTAACTCGTCAGTTTGTACGTTGCCCAGCGAATAAACTTACTTCTTACATGTTTTAAGTTAAAGAATTGAAAGAAATAGGAAATAAAAAAAAAACTTGAACGGTATTATCTGTTTACATTCAGATCTTGCCAAAGACTTTGCCTAAGTGCTATCTGCCGTCCTGTTCAGAGTCTATGGTTGCTATAGCAACCGCTGCTGTGCTTCATACAGTGAGGAGATAAGCATGCAATTGTGGTTGAAATACTCCCGAAACACAAAGAAAACAAACCAAAATATATCTATGCAAGAACATGGGATGTTGTTGTATTCCAAACAATAAGCCAACAGTAGTGGAAGGGCATTACTACGGTTAAATCTCACTATAATCTCCTAGCTGTGCGATATGTCCCATTACAACCCATTGATTTGATTCGTGTTCTTGCCGTCCACTAGGCTATTTTGCTGTGGCGCGAACAAAACGTGACGTCACTTGCAAGGGGTGAATTTACGAGACACCCTGCTCACTTGAGCCATCTACCGGTTGTTTGGGTTGTTGCAGCGTCTCACTGGAAAAATACAAATTAAAGTCGCGTGATACCGCGTGATCCCACGCGCAGACCGCGAGTGAAGCTGGCCAAGTCGAAGCACTGCCCACTGTACAATGATAATAATAATTCATTTACAACACTGAATGGTGATCTGAGCTGAAACCAACTGTGCTGACCTCATCCTGCAAAAATAAATAAATAAATAAGTGCAGCTTAAACCCCAGATGTGCCAGAAATGCAAACATAACAGCCAGTCCCCTATTGTTCCTGGACTGGGGCCCACGTCATCAATCTTGGCTGTGCACACATGTGCAGCTGGCCTGTGTGGAGTGACAGGGTAGCACTCTGGGCCCTACTCCTCTCTCAGACATGTACATCAACACAGAGCCCTCCGCCTCTCTGCACAGCACCATTCCTCTGAAGCCCAGGAATCTTCAGGGAGGCTAAAACACCAAAAACGTATAGTTACAGTGGTTGTGTGTCTCTCGTGTGTGTGTGTGTCTGTGTGCACGCATGCTGTGTATGAGCCTTAGCATGCAAGATCACGGAACTACTCTTTCATTTCATCCATTGACTTTGAAAGGGTATCGGCTACTTTTTCTATAAAAAATCTTTATTTGCTTTGTGGTTATTTTTAATCATTTTATCCATTTTTCTGTGACTTTTTTGTTCTGGTCAGATCTGAGACTATCAACAAGCCATAACCCTCTTAAAGATTTATTGTTTTAGCAATTCAGCTAACCGAGTCCCTGACGGTTGTTTACATATGGTTAAGTCAGCCTGACATCATGGTATAAAGGAATGTTAATACTTCAAAAGCATAGATTCGCCCACTGCACTGCATACCTCATAAAGAAAACAGTCCATGTGTATATAGTGCATCTAACAGAGGGTACAACTATCAAATTTCTTCAAAATATTTAATTTTCATAATTTTCATCCATTTCAGAAATAAGTTAAGAGATTCCACGGGTCTGAGGCTCAAAGTTCATTCATACAACAACTTTCAAAGAAAGCAGACATGAGGCATCTCCAAAATGTTTTCAGTCCAGAAACCTTCAAAGGCACTTAGATGTATTTCTTGTGGTGAAAAACATTTCAAGTAAAACTTGGAATTGAACTTCATTAACAGAATTCATATTAAATCCTGCTGTCATGTGTATTTCTCCTGCTGTGCAAATTTACAAAAATATAACATTTCTCTCTTTACACACAAGTAACCATGCTCTTTTCTGTGGAAAAAAAAGAAACAGATAGGGAGCACAAGGAACATCAGTTACAACTTCAAACATAAAAAAAACCCTAAATCCAACAAAACTACATAAAACTGACAAAACCTTTTGTGGACTCGACAGCAGATGAACTTTTCAACCTTTTGATATTCATGACAGATGGAGATGGATATGTTACAGCCATTAGTGGGTGATATGACATTACTCGGTTGATGGTATTGAATGAAGCATTGACAATTTTGGCCCCGAAGACTAACAGCGATGACAGGAGAGTCCAGTCTTTCTCATTTGTGTTGTTAAACACATGTTGAAACAGACAGACAGTACTACAGTACATGGGATTGGTTGGAAAGATGTTTCAGTCTGTGTGCTTGTGTGCGCAGTACTTTTCACTGTGTTTTTCCTGTGAATTCTTACAGTAAATTGCAGCAGTACAAATAGCTGTCTAACAAAAAAAACAAAAAAAAAACAAATACAGCTACAAAAATGATTCACACTCTCACATGAGACTTTCATAAAGATTCTATTTTATCTAAGTCAAAAAAGAGGCGAGGTTCAAGGGTCGATGAATGATACTGCGATGTAGCGTGTGCCGTTGGTAGTGGGCAGCCCCTCGTGGAGATGAGTCAGTCGGCCTGGGTGCATGAAGCTCCATCCTTTTCTGGGGGACTCTATGGAGCAGTTATACCTGTGGAAGCGGCAGCCCCCTCCCTGGAGAAAGAACACGGCCGGGGTAAACACAACCAGCAGGGGACCACCCGTCATCATTCACGAACCACTTCAGACTAAATATTTATGCCTTTGCGCATATGTTTGCTCTGTGGAGAACGTTATGTGTGCTCAGTGATGAAGACTTGTCAGTAGATGTTTAGCACAGTGTGAGGCTTTGGGGAGTTTGAAGCAACATCTCTATAAGCAGCTATGTGTGTGACAATGGAATTGTGTATGGTGCATTGTTCAACTCAAATGGCATTACACATGACTGAAATAAATCTAAACTAAATTAACCAAGAAGTTGATTCTCATTGCAAATACTGCTTGTCTAACCTAGTGTTATTAAAGTGTAATTCCAGCGAAAATTGACCCAAGGGTGTTTTCCTGCATTAAAACACATCACATAAGCCGTGGAGACAGTATTTTTCATTGATCAACCACTACAGAGCTTGGCCCGGTATATACTATAGCCCCAATCGCAAACAGTGGATTAGCTAAGGGCCAT
Source organism: Alosa sapidissima (assembly GCF_018492685.1). NCBI lineage: Eukaryota > Metazoa > Chordata > Actinopteri > Clupeiformes > Clupeidae > Alosa > Alosa sapidissima. The sequence goes on from NC_055973.1 coordinate 29,230,911, forward strand.
GAGTGAAACGCTACCCAAATAGCATTTTTTTAACCAGTAATATTGTTCAAAACAGCATCAAACCTCGTTAGTAGCTTGCTCAGGGTCCCTAAATCGAAGCACCAACAACGTAGTTAACAAACCCGGAGTTTATTACAGAAGACTGTTAATCTCACAGAAGACTGAGATCTCACACAGAGCATGTCTTCTGTAATAAACTCCGGGTTCGCTAACTACAGTTTTGTTTTTAGTATAAAGACACAATGCTTTCTTGTAAAATCATTTGACTTAATATAATAAGAGTTTGACTTATCAACATATTATCAAAAAACAAGCAAATTTGGCTACCATTGTTGCGTTAATCAAATTTGTCTTAAAAACAGGCAAATTTGGCTGCCAGTGTGTTAAGCAAATTTATCTAGATAAGACGTCTTAAAATAAGTCAAACTCTTATTAAACTCAAAAATTAAAGTCAAAATGAGCTAGGTAAGTCTCTTCACTAATACACACTAAAAACAATACAGACTAGATTTTTTTATCTTAAAGCAACACCAAAGAGTTTTTTGTACCTTAAAATAATGTTTCCAAAATCGTTTCAGTGGTTCATCAACTTGTAACATGGTGAACGGCACTTCTGTATTCGCTTCGCAGCCCTCTATCGGCTATAACCGCGCTATGTAAGTTTGCCAGATCGGGTAGCGGATCTGTACTTCGATGGAATGAGACATAAGAAACTACAAATTTGACTTGCGTTTGATGTCGCAATACATCGTACTTTCATAAATCATGCAACATATTCTACCTTGTCTGTGGACATTGTTATTTGCAAAGCCGGTGATGGATAAACATATAGCGTGCGTGCGACAGAGGGAAAGTTCTTTGGTGTTGCTTTAATATAAGATTAATAACACTTGGTTAGATACGTTTTTTTGTAGTGATCAAATTGCACAAGATTATTCTTCTTCTTTGATTCTGAATCAAAAATGATATGTTAAGTGAGCATACCAGGAAGTCGGTTCCTTTGCTATTGAGAGCAATGTTGATGGTGAATGTGGAGGAGTCATGGTGGGGCCTCAGGTAGGCTTGCCTTTCAGGGGTGTACTTCACCACAAAGTTCATGATGGCATAGGCCTGTGTGCAGGAGAGATTGAGGCATTGTGAAAGGGATGGTGAGACAGAGAGAAGTCAGTTAAAAGTTAGCAGAAAGCTGGGTCTTTTGTAATCCTAAAACATGTTGGAATTTCACAGTAGGACTACAAAACATGTTGGAATTTCACAGTAACTGAAGCATGGTGAAACAGGATCCTTTTGGCCTAGAGATTAGTCAAGGGAGTGGGCACCCTCCTAAAGTGACTGCTGAGGAGTTTTGAAATGTCAAGTTTGTGATGTGATGGACATACAGTATATCGAGGAATGTTCACTACATGTTGGAGCACATGCAGCAGGACAAGGGAACGACCATGAAAGCCTTAAACAGTTTCAAATATCTCAGGGTATTTCTTCTCTCGTTATGAGTCTACCATATAACGAAGTGTGCAGACATTGACAACACTCTAGGAGTAAAAATATCTGAGGTTAGGGGCAAATGTTCCAGGAGGGAGTAGGTCAGTATGCTGTGTCAAGGGATGCTTTTATGGCCTGTAACTGGGGCCTCAGTCAGGGAGAAAGAGAGACATGATCTCATGTTATTTGGGTCCTATCCTTGGCCATCTGTTAGTTAGAACACAGACCGGCCAGTCGTCTGAGTCCAGTTTTGGTCAGGCCACTTGCTGGCCTCACCTTGGTGTAGTAGCCAGAGAAGACCTTGAGTGTAACGGGCGCAATGAACTCGCGGATGAAGTGAAGCCACTCCTTGTCATAGTTGATCTGCTTCATGTGGATGTCGTCCGTGGGGACACTCTCGTAGCCTCCCGTGATACGCTTATCCTGAAGGACCACACAGACCAACAATGAGCTATTCAATATCAAAGACAATATCAAATATATAGACAATATTTTTAATATATAATATAATATTTAATATAAATACGAAAATGCAGCATTTAGTTTTTAGGCCAAAGTCTGTGACTTACTTACATTTACATTTATTAATTTAGCAGAGGCCTTTATCCAAAGCGACTTACATTTGTCAATTATATTACAAGGGCTATTGTCCTCGTAGCACCTCAGGGTTAAGTGGCACATACTGTAGGTGCGTGAATATCAGGCTATTTATACAAATGTACTTAACGAACTCTATGAAGAGTGCCTGTCTGTGCATCTCTGTGTGTGTTTCGTGCACATGGTAAACCACCATCCACGTCTGCTCAACGTTTGAGCTGAGCAAGTGTAATCAGCAGTGACAAATAAAAAGCAGACTTGTTTTCCATAATTCCATAATTTGAATTTCATTCATCCAAGTGTCAGAGGGCTTAGAGCTTAGCTCTTTCCTTGGATAAGGGACGATAATAAACAGCCCGTTTCAATATGGAAGTAATGAGTTTTTAACAATTTTATGCTCCTTAACCCATCCGTTTCAGTTTTTTTGGGCTGACCTCATGCCTGCCTCCAGACCATGAGCCGAGGCTTTCCATCTCCTCAACCAGCTCATCACAGGCTTTCTCTGAGAACACCGGGAACCAGAACACATCTGGACATGGCTAAAAATGCACAACAAAAGATACTTATGAATCACCATGTGTATTAAGCATACATTAAATGGGATACCAGAAAGGTACCACTTCAGAAACACAATGCATAAAACAATCTTAGACTTCTGTTCTTTAATACTTTAATACTTCTGACTTTTAATACTGTTGTTCTGCTCTTTAATACTTTCAGAATTATCAGAATTCAGAATCACACTCCTGTGCCACTATTACATCAGGCCTACAGTATTTTCACTAAAGCTCTGAAATATGTTTTGATAACATCACGGTTCATCCATCATTTGTTTCAGGCATGCTCTTACCTGCTCCAGAATGTTCTCTGTGAAGATGCGCACATAGTCTGGGTGAATGTATTTTGCCTTCCAGTCCTATGGAAAATCATGGAGAGGTGTTGGTGGGGAGGGTAGAACATGTCTTACTTGTAGCTGATTTGCATGCACAGGCTTCTGGCTTGGGTCCCACATTACACATTCTCAAAGCCAAACTCTTTAAAAAAATATCCCTATAACCTTATCTTTTATGTTATCTTTTCTGTCCAACACTGCTTTAATTAATCTCCAGAATGGCTGCAAAAATGAGTAAGAGGGGCTTTTTTGGCCGACTTACCACTGGGTTCTGAAAGATTTGCCACAGGTCGCTGTTTCTGTGTGAAGTGTTATAGTTAGCTGTGGATATCAGTCTTCCAAACTCCTGGCGGTTTGTAATATACATGAAAATCCCCTACAGCCCCCAAGGAAAACAATGTTAGGTTCCAAAGCAAACAAAGAAGAGAACAAAACAATGACGACAGAACTGTTAACATTTAAGAATGTACGAGAGGCATATAACTTAAAACAAGAACAGACAGAAACTGACATTAGCTTTCAAAAATACCCTATGTTCCACAGCTATGGGTCTCTGTGTGGGAGTTTAAACTGACAGAGGGGTCATCAGAGAGATTTTAAAAGTAAATAAATAATCTGTGATTATTTATGCAGTGGAGAGACTGGGTAGGTCAGGGAATAGGATCAGGAGGATGCTGGGAAGTTGGAGGATACAGCCGATTCCGGGAATCATATTCCCTGTATGAGGAAGCATCGCTAGGGCCATAAACGGGTTTAGGGTAAGTATATGAGTCAACCTAGGCTTTTTCTCTTTTTTCTCTCATTCAAGGTTTTAGATTAAATATTTCAATGGTTGGTACAGCAGATGTTTTGACAAGGAATGGGCCCAGATGTTGTTTTTCTGAGAGATTTCGCAGGAAGTGTCATGAGTAGCCTAGGCTGAGATATGGTCAAGGCAATTGGAGAGATGAGGTGAGCAGGGGGAGGGGGCAGTTTTGGTTACTTGTGTGCTTGGGGGGGGGGGGGGCATTGTTGAGACCAAAAGCAACTTGGATTACTGCCAGGGGCTCCTGGGAACGCAGGCATGGGCGTTACCGCCGAGCGTTATTTCATCCTTCTCAGAACTTATGCGAGACTACGAGCTCACGGGCGATACACTCTCACGGCCCCACTTCCATCTGCTCTGTCCCTTATTTACATCCAGGCTCACTCACTTGTAACAGGCTATGGAATCTATCACAATCAGTGAGCCAACAGCATATTTCCAAAAGGTTTCCTCCTGACTTGATGAAATGCGTCTGTCCAGAAGAAGCAGATTGTATTCTGCAACGTTTTAAACTCATCCTCATTGCACCATGAATGGGGGTTGGACTTGGCATGGCGATTTGCAACACTTGGGGCTTCAACATGTTCCAAACGAGAACCAACAATCATTTAGCAATTATATCCATTCTCTTCAATTTAGAGACTGCATTGGTTCTCCACAAGTCCCTTTTAAAGTATCTTTTTAGTGGGACTGCAATGATCTGCAATCACCATCTAAACTCCCCAATCAGCGTACTCAGAGACTGTGTATGAGGCCAGTGCTATTTTATCATTTCAGATTGTGAACAAATGAGATCAAATCTACAAGCCGTGACAACAAATGATTCCTTTTCGATGCTCTCTGTAGTAATTCTGAGGAGATAGTCAGCCACTACTTTTAAAGACATGGCACAGAATGGTCCTGGCTTCTACTGTAAGGGAAGTGAGGCTTCTATCTTCCCAGGCAACACAACACAGCTCCGTAGGAGGGTAGTAAAGTTTTGATACCAGAGAGCACTTCAAATGCATTGCGCTAAAATCCTAAGAAAAAGCATATGGTGTTGCATATTATAATTTCAAACATCTTTGCTGATTTAATCAGATTCTGGATATGTTCATCAAAATCTCAAATCATATCTCAAAACAGTCATTTTAATGTCTGCAGTTTGAGAGAGTCAGATAACCTCCTTAAGGAAATCAGCTGTTGGCTGCTTATTTGAATCTCAAAGAGCAAAAACAGAGCAAAGGATAATAGTCAAGAATGGAACCTTGGGGGGTCTGAGCATATGGAATGATTCCGGAGAAGGAGAGTCTTTTTCTCTCTGTCTCGTCTAAAAGTGAAGGAAAAGCACCATTATGAGACCTCATTAACATGAATGCTTTCTTTTGAGAAGGAGAGGAGAGCGAAAGGTGGAAGGGTTGGATTATTAACAAAAACAAATGTGTACGTCACAGAACATGGAGCTCTTGATTGACAGAGGATGCGCCCGCGCACAAGACAGCAAATTCCCCTAACGGAAAGCCAGTGTAGTGGGGAGGTTACAGTCCATAATACCCTGCATGCTGGCGAAATAAGACCCCAGGAAACGGAACGAAAACCAAACGAAATTTGAAGTGGGCCCAAGCAGTGTGAATGCTGGTCGGTGTTAAAGAGTTAGGAGGATGTGTTTAGGGGGAGAGAGAAGAGTACAGGCGAGAGGGGTAGAGGAGGGGGGAGAAGGAGGAGCCAATACACAGCAGCCTTCTGGGCATTCGTGGATGGCTGCTACAAGATGGGGCTCAAGACAACACAGGACTAGGAGAAGGTGGGGGTATGGTGGGATACGGCTGGAGGCGCACCACAAAGGCTACCATAAACAGAGACATGGAGAGAGAGAGAGACAGGGGGGTCATGCCCTTAGGAGGACAGGGAGCGATTCTACACAGAATACTTGCCCAGCAGCTCCTGGCATGTCAGAGGAGCTGCGAAACTTTAAGGATCAAACAAGGCACATGTTGCACATCTAAGGCTAAATAGTTTGCATATTGCATAGCTAAGATGAATATACTGTACAGAGGCTTTAGGCCTTTTTATAAAGATACCATGAGAAATGCATTGAACAGACACGTTAACTAAATACACTAGATATTCTAATTACACTAGATATAAATAAGGCTAAAATCACTTCCATGGATAATATCTCTAACTCTATAAAATCTCTAACCCCTAACTTACAGCCCACACATTACGAGGTCTTACCAACTCCCTGGCATTTCGGCAGAGAGCCATGTCCGGGTCCAGTTTCTCCAGAACAAAGTAGTTCCTCTCCTTCATTTCTCTACGCAGTAACTCACCCTGCACTAGGTAAATATGTGCCATGAATGGAATGTTCCACACACCACTGCAAGAGAGGGAAGGTTGGAGAACGACAGACAAAAGGGAGAGGAAGAGGGATGTGTGTGTTAGAGAGAGAGACAGAGAGAGACAGAGAGACAGAGAGAGAGAGAGACAGAGAGAGCGGTTAAAATGTATACTTAGAGCTAACACTGGCTTTTCATTATATTGTCCACCTCGTCCATGACAGAAGAACTGATCCAGTATTGTTTTGTAAGGGACAGAAACCAACAGTGGAAATCCTTGCCACTGTGTGTCTCTGTATGTATGTGTCTGTCAGCCACGAAACACATGTTATCCATCCAACCCGCCTGTGTCTGCGGCAGGATGCGACTGCTATGATCACAGATTATCCTCTTGTCTGACTCTCATTCTCTCTCTCTCTCTCTCTCTCTCACACACACACACACACACACAAAGACACACATACTCATAAACTCTCTATGCGTCGCTTGACTGGGTCACCAAATGGAGGCCTGTTGGACCCTAATGGGATGAGGAGCCTGTGATTTTCACACTGTGGTCACGCTCCCCAGATATATTTTGAACTATGTAAAGCTTCATAAATTTCCATCATCATGGATAATGTAGGCACACATGTAAACGTCGGCTGTAAGCATGTGTTTTTTTCATTTGTTTGGATGCTGGCCAAGTTTACTTACACTCGCTTGCCCTGCACAATGTCAATGTAGTCCTCTGACCGTGCATAATAACCATCCAAGCTAAGGGCTCCCCAGAAGTTGGACCACAGTTTGCCATGGCGAGTGACAAGAGGACCAATTATTTTCCTGAGGAGAGAGGGAGAAAGAAGGTATCTGTCAGGAAGCATAAAAATCAGTGATGTCTTGTGGGTGGAATCCATTTTTTTTTTGTGGCGCAACGTTAAGTGCAGCCTTATGAAAACTTTAACACCAGACCAGACAAACTAAAAACTGCAAGACTTGTAATTTACGCATCCGACATAATCAAGTGCCACAAGTGTTTAACAGCCCGTAGAAACTCTAAATCAGTGTACATTTGTGCATCTCATTTGTGCTTCACAAGTTCCTCCAATGAACTTGACAAACTTGCTAAAATGTCCATGTCAAATATACCCTAGTCTGAAAATTCCTGATAATATTATAAAGTACTTAGCCTCAATTACTGTTATACCCAATCTAGCCAATGGTTGTACCAGCTGCCAGCAGTAAATATTCAGTTGAGGAACAACTATGCCCTCTTAAAGAAAGATCAATGCTATTCTATTGAGACTGCAGGAGTGAACTCTTATGAAACCACATTGCTTAGTGATGAAAAATGAAACTATCATCAGTCAAGCCTGTCACTAAAAAAAAAAAAAGTGGAAATTACAGAGCCTGAACACAGTATGCGACAATAAAACGGCATTTTTTGCTGTTGAGATATACTTTCCCTTCTGCAACGTATTTTGCAGACACACATATACACAAAGCAACACTAGCCCAAATGCCAAAGAATTCCCATGCTGTCTTTAAATATCTCGCCATGGGCTTCCTCCAAGGGTGTGCACGACAGCCAACGAATGCTTGAGGGAACAACAGGGAGAGTGTGCCATGGAGACCTCTGTTTAAAGTGACCCTTTCTTAAAAAGCTAACATGGGAACGAGACAGAAACAAGTTCTTTTGTCTTTGGTGTCTTTGGTGTAATGTAACACGGAAGGCCTTCTCAGGCATTTCCAACTGGGATGCCCCTATACTACAGCTGCTGCTTCCATAGAGTCAAGAAAAACAGGAAGTTATGCGGGCCTATTTTTAAAACCATGAGGAGTCTTTTTTTTCATTCGCCCGGCTATAATGTTCTTGTGGCTTTGCCACATTCAGGCAAACAGGCGGCCCCATGGGATTTTAGAAAATTCTGGAATGGCTTGAGTTGCCCATGCTATGGTGCAGGGCGTGTCGTGGTACATACCTGTTCTGTTCAATGAGGACCTTCAGAGTCTGCTTGTTAGTGAGCTGCACATCGGCATCAATGCTGAAGTAGTAGTCACAATGCACGTCCTTCCGGCACAGATCCCTGCGTGAGAGCAAAACACAACGACATGACCTTAGAAAATCATTTCATCCCTGCTTTCAGAACAGCTCAAATGCAAATTGACAGGCCATTAAAATGCATAACCTGACATGCACATTTTGCAGAGCCACACATTTGCATAAACCCTAAATATACACCGGCCAAGTTCCTCAGAGGAGAGATCTGCTTCTCAATTACCAAACTTCAGGCACCGCAGATGACAAAGTAAGCATCTGAAAATGAAAGATTCCTGTAAAGTCTTGCATTATCATGTCCCACGTCTTGGCTCCTTTTACTCAAAGGGAAATGCATTTCTCCCCTATGTTCCTCTCTTTCTCTTCTCTATCTCTCTCCCTTACCATTCCCTCCATACTTGTGTTAGCTGACAGCAATATATGTGTTGCTATGTCAGCAGATCATCGCTCAATCAACACCTGGAGGCACTGAGGGGTAAGGTGTACTATGGCTGTGGGGGCCTGAGGCATGGAATAGGCTCAGCAGGTGTGACCCCTACCTGCTGTGTACACCACAGTCAACGAGCCAGCGCATCATAAATCAGTATTAGCGTCTGGAGGGACGCGAGGGACTGATGACCACCCACCCCTCTCACACACCAGCATACACAAACAGACACTCACAGTGGGTAGATTTGTCAGGATTTGAGGAGAGGAAAGCCTTCATCCTCAGACTTGCCAGGATTGGTTCACTGTGGTGGGGAAAAGCCTGGGCCACTAGGCTTGGGTCACATATTGTGCTATGTGATATCATGCTGTGTATTGTAGGGAGAAGATGCCATGTTGCTGTTCATATGGCTAAGCAGACATGAGCTAAACTGTATAGTGCCGTTCAGGAAGTGTCTGACTTCTTTTGGTTTGGATCTGGAATTCGAATGCTGCTCTGCCGTCATAATACTGTAATTTAGACCTGTAATCTGTGTGTGTTTGTGTATGTGTTTTTTCTCTTTTTCAAAGCATCCCTCTGAAATTATGCGAGAAGGAAACAACTCACATGCCCATATTCCTCGCCTCGCCCTCAGTCAAGTACTCCTCCGGCCCCACAACCTTGAAGCTGGCAAACGTATTCTTGTTGTCCTCCCAGAACCTCTGGATGTGTCTCTCATGATAAACCTCCTGCAATCGCCAAATGAGAGATGCACACAAATAAAGGTATACAGCTATAGAAGATGTACACAAATAAAGGTATACAGCTATAGAAGATGTACACAAATATATAAAGCTATAGAAGATGTACACAAATAAAGGTATACAGCTATAGAAGATGTACACAAATAAAGGTATACAGTTATAGAAGATGTACACAAATGAAGGTATACAGCTATAGAAGATAGACACACAAAGACCCAAATGCAGTGACTCGGGTAATACATTGTGTCAGCCAGCTTGATATGGTCGATGAAACCCCATTTCTAGCCACATACTCAGACACTCACATTGTTGTGGATGAAGATGTTCAGTTTTTTTTTCGGATAATCCAGGTCAAGAAGTCTCTGGAAGAATTCAGGCACGAAAGGAGTCGGCTGCTCGATAAATATACCAACCGTCACGCTGGGGTATTCCTGTTTAGATAAAGCAAAAGTTTGTTTACCATAACTATGACCTCACAGAAAGCTGCTTAAGATCTTCCCTCTTTGTCATGGCAGACTAATTACTCCACTGACCTTTCAGTACTGCAAAGAACCGCACTTCAGCCAAACACTATAGGCAATCTGGAGCATACGTTATATATATTACCCTTCGATTTGGTGTGCACTCCGCCAAATAATAAACACCGGGAGGGAGATGGACGATTCTCCTCGTTATCCTAAGTCCTGGATGTGCAGCCCTAAGGTCAGTTACACACAGTACTTTCCCATGACATTGTGTAGGCCTTGAGATAGTATAGCTTGGTCAGTGAGGGCCATTTTCCAGGCATTGACCAGAACATACAGATGCCAAGGCCTGGATGAAACAGAGTCCGAGCTCAAGCATGTAATTTGCAAGTTCCGTGATGGCTCGGCCATCCTGGGAGTGCCCCTGCAGAGATCAAGACAGTGGGCCTTTTAAAATTGGTACTGCTGGAGAAAACCGTGGAGGGGTGGAGACGGGTCGCTGAACGAGGCAAGAGACGAGACTGAACACAGACTCGGACGGCTGCTGTCTGTCCCTTCAAAAGGGCCTCAGACGCAGACCCATCCTGCTTGGCGAAGCCAAACCAGAAACCACAGACGGCAAAGCTCACAAGCAGCACTAACCCCGAAAGGGGAGGGTTCCCATACCGAGCCTCCGCAATAACAGAGATTTTTCAAGGCTCCTACTGGGTGATCCATTGGCTGATGCAACAACTTTAGCAGAAGTCCTTTCCTCATCAACAGTGCACTGGCCCAACTAGGAGAATATGGAATATGGCAATTCAAGTATCATTATTTTAATTTCAAAGGAACAGTAGAACAATTAGCACAAAATACATCCTTTCACCCAGAATTAAAAAGATGATGATGAGATACATGACTAAACGCAACTGAATGCTCAAAACATCAAAATACCAAAACATTCATTACCTCACCAGAATGTGCTAAATTAAACGGTAATTTGTGTTTGGTTATGCAAAAGGCGCTCTTTATTGGAACTGTAAATGTTCTCATCAAAGGATCATGGCTAGCTTGCAGTGGTTCTCTGGTTCTGGTGTGACTGCACAGTATCATAATTTTGTGAGCAATATGACCTTCGACACATTTATGGCTCGGTTTAAGAGGTGCTGTAAAGATGTCAACACGGCCGTCCAATCTTTAATTCGACAGTCCTTGTTCACCTTCTGTCTGACCTACAGTACATGTGGTTGCAATCATCCTGGCAAGAATGATTGGAGGTGAGGGATGTCTGTCTAGAAAGAGTTTAAAAAAAAAACACAGGAAGGATGTAGAGGGCTGTGCCAAGACGGTCCGACGGTTCCTGCTTTGCCAGCCTTGGCTGAACCCTTTGACAAATTTTCGGGGCAACCGCGGCAACTTACCCAGCGGGTTAAACCCATACAGAGAAGCCCACTAAAAAGCAGTCTGGTTGACAGTGACACCCCTTTAAGTGAACCCTTCAAAAAACCAGAGAAGCCATTTCCTGGGCCACAGTCGCAATGTGCTTCTGTCTTCCTCAAGCAGCTCGGCTGAGACACTTATGCACTTTTAATAAGGGTCCGCAGGGCATTCAGACTGTTGTTGTTGGACAGTGAAATGGAGATGGGATATGTTCAGGGAATGGAAGGTTTTGGACACTCTCAGATAGGCCAAAGTCTGGATTCCTAATGCCCATCCCTGCTTGTTTCTCTCTGAGATGGCGAGGACATTTACTGATGCATTCATGGATAGAGCACAAAAGATGGGATTCAAGTTTAAAACTGCCTTTCATGTGTTAACTTTGGAAACCTTTATTCAGACTTATAACCCTGGTGTTTGTAGAGAGAGAAGAAAATCAAAGCCAGTATGGCTTTTTTCACTGTTTGACTCACATTGGCCTGAGACAAGTCCATCATGTTCTGGTCACAGTTGCCACAGCCTTGTTCATAATTCCAGGCATCGGGTACGTAGTTGGCCAAGTGGTTCAAGTAAATCTGTAAGAAAATAAAAACAGTGAGAGAGAATCAAATAAAGAAAGAGGGGAACGATTTGAACTATCAACAGCACACAACACAGCATGCACATTATACAAAGCCAAGGACAGCAAACCAGTGGATGCATGAAATACAGTGAGTTTATCTGTTGGAATTCCACATCTGCCTATTTGGTCTCTCGTGCTTTAGGGAGGGGAAGAGATGTGTCCACCCTCGTGAGTTAGAGGGGCCACTCACAGGTCAGGCCCAAAAATGGTAAACCAAGATAGTCAGTCAGTCAAATACAGTATACATTGACGGAAGGGACAGTAATTACTCCTTTGCACCCACGTTCTAGTCATAAAATATGGCTGACAGTATCATATAGATGATATCTTAGCAGAGGTTATTTTAGACTGTCCCATCTAAGACGTCATCAAAAATGTTCCCAAATTTGAAGGACGTTAGTGGAAACTCACTCAGAGACGAATATTCCATCAGCCTAAGTGCAGCGCTATGATTTGGGTACACCCTTATACAGCAAGACAGTTCCATTCATCAACCTGTTTTGCCTGTGGGTTCTCGTAAAGCAAGATTCCATGATTTACGATATTAGTGGGATCTCTCTGAAAAGATAGACAGGCGGAAAAAAATAAAATAGTCACTCTATTTCAGCCAGCAGATGGAACCCAGATGTATGTACAGTATGCTTCTCCCAGTTGACTCCCAGCAAAGCTCTTTAAAGAAGAGCCTAGATTATACTAAATGATGCGCTTCGCCATTACTATTTGCTCTATGCAACCAGTTTACAGGTCAGTAAAAAATGACTCAGAGGCTGGTGTGGAAAGAATGCTCTCTCTATCCCTCCCTCTCTTTTCCTTCCCAAAATCAAGGAGGGCATCAACAGCAGACCGCTGTCTGCCGAGGGAACGGACACAAAGCAGTTCTTCACGGACCTGCTGCACAGTAGTTTTACAAGGCCTTGTGCGTGAGCCTGAGCCAAACAAGCCGGAGCAGACAGCACAGCTCTGCTTGGTGGCGTCGTGTCTACGAAACCTGGAGTGTGCCAGCGAGAGAGTGACAGAGAGATAGAGTGAGGGAGAGAGAGAGATGTAGAGACAGAGTGAGAGAGAGAAGGTAAATGGAGAGGGAGACAGAGAGAGAGAGATAGAGTGAGGAGAGAGATATATAGAGAGAGAGAGATAGAGTGAGGAGAGAGAGATATATAGAGAGAGAGAGATAGAGTGCTAATGAGGCTGCTGACTACTCATTACCCGTCGGAGTCTGTGGAGAGAATGACTCAGCACTGGTGGAGGGGAGAGGGGACGGATGGAGGGAAGTGATTGCCTGTGAACACCATAGATAGGATGGGGTGAGGCGGGAGGGGGAAATTACCCTATCTAGCAGACATCCGTCCCACCACTTGCCGTTCTGGGGCCAAACCGCTGAATGTGTGAGGCAATAACGAGGTTTGGCCGAGTTTGACCTCATTCGCCAAGGAACCATCTGGATTCCTAAAACCCTTAGTCCTACCCCCCAAGGAGATTTCTTAAGAATATCAAAACCGGGTCTGTGTTCTGAAAGTCATCACTGCACACTTCTGTGGAAGCCAAACCCCAAGACAAGCAAGCACATATGGACACGCACTTTCACAGAAAATCAGACTGTTGCCAAACAGGAAAATCAGTCACACATCTTTCAAATGATCTGTTTATCTTTCTCCTTCTGTTGTGGAGAAAGGGAGAGAGAAAGAGAGCAGGACAGTGTCAGAAAAAAACCCACTGACCTTAGTGTTGATGTTGCCGTGAACGACCACAGGAAGGGTGTCATACATGGTGTTCCTCACACGCACCCTGTCTGTTGCGAATTTGAGCATAACCTCATCTGCAAGGGACATGAAAACAGGGCAATGATAGGATCTTAAAATACTCAGCGAAATATGCACATGGCTTTGGCATTTGTAGTAATGTCAATGGAAGAGCAAGGCTGTAAATCACTTAGGTCAATGACAAGGGAGAGGATAATTGTACTGACAAAATGCGAAACAACCAACACATTAAAAGGAAATAGAACAAAATGTTTCAGAATGTGACATGGTAGATTTTACTAATATTGCTCACCAATTGCTCCATTTAAATTCTGGAAAATCTGGCACTTGTGATCCAGGGTCATGTTTAAACTCTCCTATAAGCAAGTGAAAAGAGATTGAGAGAGAGCAACACAGAAAGAAGGAGAGAGAAAAAGAGAAAAAAAAAGAGAGTGAGATGGAGGAAATTCTCAGACTGTCTGTCCCCGAGTGACCGATGCGCAGTATTTTTAACCTGTTTGTTTGTTTTCTGAGGGTGTGATGTGTTTCCATGCATTTTATAAGTACATACGACGGGATTACAAGCTCGCTTGTAACTTTGGTGCTCGTAACTTTTTTTGCACGCAGCCCAACCCTTCACCCAGCATCTGACCCACAAATGCCTCTTACCCGCTGACGAGGGTCCACGTAAAGCTTGGTGTAGAAGAGTTGGTCATCATCGTTATCGTGCAGGTCCCACTGTTTAACGAGCCGGTTGATGTAGGGAGCGTAGCCGATGATGCCTGTGAAAGAAATCAGACCCTCTCAACACTTATGGCTCAATAAAGTCAAAGTATAGGTTGCAAAAACCGAGTATGTAAAGAAGTTGACGTTCCTGGGGCACCCAGAGTGCCGTGGTCCTCCTATGTGTCAATTAGGGGGGACTGTAAAAGTGCTGGAGGGCTCAAACAGGCAGGCTTAGCCTGGCTCCGTGCCAAGCACCTTCCACAAGAGTGCAACCTCTGGCGAGGGCTCCAGATAAACAGGCTGCAAGTGATGGGCAGCACCATGGCCCTTGGCCGTCAAGCCGCAGAGGAGGGACAGCTGGAGCTTCAGACCCTTTCTGCCTGGTTCTTAGAGGCCCATAAGCTAGATTTTTGGCTCCCTTGAATTTCAACAGAAGACTTGCATCTATTACCTCTCTTAAAACCCGCATACACTCACACTCACACACACACACACACGCACACACACACGCACACACACATACACACACACACACACACACACACATAATTAAACTCTTTGCTTATGTCTCTCTATCTTTCTCTCTTTTTCTAACAGCTTTCAATCGTTGTCATCTGCCTCCCTGGAACACATTGACCACAACAGAAAATTGCAAGGTTTGGCTATGTCACTGGTCTCCGTGCAGTTTTAGGTACCGTCATTAAAATGCCCTCAGACACTGTAAACACAAAGAGGGGAACAAACACTGCACTTGTGAAAAACGAATGAAAGAAAGGAAAAGTAGAGACAAAAAAAAAGAAATTTCCAATTGTTTGGCAAAAGAGATGTGCTAACTTCTATTTGTTTCCATGCAAACAACCCCAGAGCCAAGGAATTGCAAACACCACCCTCTGTGCCAAAGCTATAGTTATATATATAGTAAAACAATAGTTCTGTCTGCACAAATCTGAAATGACTAAATATTTGACTCTGATACAACCTGATGTATGAGTTTGCCTTTAATCAGAGCATGTTTTCTAATTTCAAATGGAGACTATGAATGAATCTGAAGCTTTCTGCACAACAAACCAAATTAGAGAGCTCTTCAACTGGTGGCTACCAAATTATTAGTAGGAAGAAAGCCCTCCTGGCTCTCAAATGTGGAAGTAAAGTGGGCTGATTTTACTATAAAAAGAGTGAGAAGAAACGATCACTCTACTCTTAAAATAGGTATGGGTGAATGACATCACTGCATACATTTGGGGTTTACTGCAGGCTTTGATGCCCAAGATAGCATTTAAAGAGATCAGTGTTTGGAACAGCAGTAGTGTGTGTGTGTGTGTGTGTGTGTGTGTGTGTGTGTGTGTGTGTGTGTGTGTGTGTGTGCGTGTGTGTTTGTGTGTGTGCGTGCATGTGTGTGTGCGCGTGTGTGTGTGTGTGTGGGCCTCAGAGGTTGGATGTCTGGACCAGCCAAGGGTCCTGACAAGGGAGTCATAAATCATTAATCTCTGAAAATTTCCAGCTCGAGCCTTTTCATGTGACAATAATAAATAACTTGGATATCTTCTGTGGTCAGCTCCGTTCCAATAGACTACAGTAAGAAGCGCCTGGAGACAACACAATTGAAGACTTGCCGAATATGTTTGAGCTAGATAGATAGATAGATAGATAGATACTTTATTGATCCCCAGGGGAAATTCAAGCTCATTGGGTTTTTACGATGGCATGTAAAACTCAAATCATCCTGAAATGGCTGATAAATAACTATACACAGCTTACTGGGGCTTTATTGCCAGGCTGTAAAATACAAGCCCTATTTCATACGGTAGTGTCATGTAGAAGTGTTAAAGGACTCCAGCATGTGGTTATAATGAAGCTCCTCCCCTTGTCTTTCTCGGAAGTAATTCATCACATTCAGGCCTCCAGGGCTCAGGACAAGTCAGCATGCCAAGTGCTGCTCACTCCCTCTCTCACCTCACCCCCTGCATCCTGGATACTTATAGACCCTTTCAACAATAAAAACAAAAACAATGCTTGAACATTCTATTTGGTTCCCAATCTACTTCCTGTGCATTAAGATAACATATGGAATGTTAAAACGGAAGCCTTGTGGGGCCAACTATGATGCTGATAATGGAACTCTCTTTAAAGGGTCTGGGACCAGGGAGGACAACTGTCCATCCCTTTTACAAAGTCCAAGTGAAATGTCCGAGTGAGACGAAAAACAGCCACCGCTGAGATTTGGACGGTGAAACCGACTATGCCACGACCAACCTTCAATTTTATGTGACTGGTTCGGACGGCAAAACCAAAACAAACATACATGTCATGTTAATGACATCAATTTCTCAGCACTCTGACAGGGCTAACAGGAGTATGACTCACAAAGGGACAATTACAGCGGCCAGGGTAGCAATTCTGCCCTTCCAAATAGTAAGGCAACCGAATGAGCTATGGGTTTTCCAAACACCAGAAACCATAGTTTGATAATTGTCTTATCGATAAATAAACATAGCTCAGTGTGGTGCTGCCCATTTTAAGTTTCCTGAGCGCATGGATCAACAGAGGGTGAAAGTGGGCCACATAAATGAATGCGCTATTCACCTAATCCTCAAGCCCTGAATGGACCAGTATACCCAAATGTCCTCCAGGAAATTCCGCGACTGAGTAACTGGCCAATTGCAACCGGCGTTGAGAGCAAACACTTTCTCTATCTGCTGTTTTCTTTGGAAGAGCAAAGATAATGAAAACCCCCTCTCTCTGGCGGCACTGTATAATCTTGTTGCTTACACAGTATTCTAAATTCTGCCTTGACCAAACAATGGTAGACAGCAATATGGAGGAGAAGGTAAACAATGGTTGGGTTGACAGGTCAGGCTGGAAAGGGTCATGACCTTCATAGTGTTGGCTGTGCGGTGATACTCTAAGCTGGTCAGGCTGGATTTCTCCATAGACAGAAAGGTTATTCAAGGACAAAAGAGGATAAGTATATATACTCTTTTGATCCCGTGAGGGAAATTTGGTCTCTGCATTTATCCCAATCCGTGAATTAGTGAAACACACTCAGCACAAAGTGAACACACAGTGAGGTGGAGCACACACTAATCCCGGCGCAGTGAGCAGTGAGGGGTTAGGTGCCTTCCTACTGGTCGGTGTTCGAACCGGCAACCCTCCGGTTACAAGTCCGAAGTGCTAACCAGTAGGCCACGGCTGCCCTATCTGTATGAACTAAGGTGTAAGTGTATTTTTGCACTGTGTGCTGTGTGTGTGCTGTGTGTGTGTGTGTGTGTGTGTGTGTGTGTGTGTGTGTGTGTGTGTGTGTGTGTGTGTGTGTGTGTGTGTGTGTGTGTGTGTGTGTGTGTGTACAGTATGTTCTATCTGTGCATGTGTATCTGGATCTTGGTTAATACTTGAGTGTGAATGTGTGTGTTTTTATAGTCTAGCAGTGCAGGAGTACAAAGAGGGATAATGTGTGAGATGATTACTGTCTTTATTTTTCTGATAAATCAGAATTCCTATTGGATGAATGTGTCGGCATGCACTTTTGTGTGTGTGTGTGTGTGTGTGTGTTTGTATGTTTGTGTGTGTGTGAATTACATACAGTATGTTAGAGGCGTGGTTTAAGGGTCCACAGAGGAATATTTCCCACAGCCAGAGGGAATGGCGAGGTGCTGAAGGTGCTGGGTTTCAGGGAACCACAAGATGGATCAGCTGTGAGCTCATGCTGCAGGCAGCAGAGCGCTCTACTGTAGCCCTCACAGCCAACCCAGTCCTCGGGACAGATACGCTACAGTAGGCTTGTTTCAAAAGAACAGCTTAGCACCGATTCCACAGGGTTCTGTATGCCAGGCTCACTCAACAGCCTGTAAACAGCATTACAGAGGTCCATTCCATTCAGACATTTCCTCTCAACATTTGCATTTAAGCAATCGGAAGCACACCACTGGACTCCTAAGATGTTTGTCAATCAAAGTCGCAAAGAGCAGGGAGAACGAGGGAGAGAGGAGGATGTTGTTATATCTTTCAGTGTTTTACACTTTTCAAGCATGAGTAATAAAAAAAATTACATCCTTGTATTCCGAATACAGCTCTTATATTCCTTGCATACCTTGGGAACGAACACTCTCTCTAGCATTCAGTATGCGGACACCCGACAGAATACTCTCATGTATTCCTGGACGCTTAAATGACGAGCTCTGATCATAGAGAGGAAAAGATTCAAAGACAGGACTGGGATGCCATAAGACACACTAACAACAGTATTCTCACAAGCTTCAATGTTTATTACAGGAATCAACCAGTCTGTATCTAACCAATCGACCAACCGAAGTCCGTACAATTGCTGGAGAGGCAAAGTTCAGAGTGATTTTAATTGGAAGAGACTGCTAAACTGCTGCTATTGTTGTTTTGGCTGAAGTTGATCAGTGGTGAACCAGTTGGACCAGTGGTGGTGGTGCTTCTGGGAAAGTGCTTTGAGGCCATTTCCGCTGATGGTCTGTCAGTCCACAGCAGGAAAATACAAACATTTTGAGGCACACGACACATTCTGGGGCCTCTAAAGAAACAAACACAAGTTCCCATGATGCCCTAGCAGACAGAGTTTGAGTTGTACCCACCTCCAGAGTTGAGGAAGCGCTTCCCACTGCGAACAGAAGGGTACTTCTCTACGAGCTTCTTATCGGGCCAAATCAGGCCCTCGGCAGCAAACACAACCTTATGATTGGCCTGCTGAAACTTCCTCAGAAGCTCTTCGGGGCTGCCAGCAAAGATAACATCATAGCTGCGGAGAGAAAGAGAAAGAGAGAGAGGGAGAGAGAGAGAGAAAGAGAGAGTGAGAAAGAGAGAGACAAAGAAAGAGAAAGACATACATTCCATGCTAGAGCCATCTTAATCATTATAGGCCTCTGCTGGGAACATCCAGGTTGCTTTTGTCTCTTTAAAACCCTAGAGTCCCTTATTACACAAGTGCAAAGGAATGCTGAACCCCTCAGTCCCTTAGACCAGTTTACTTAATGTCAGCTGAAGATAGATGGTGAAGAACGTGTCAAAATGACATAGAGCTGTAGCTCAAATCTCTCCATACGTTCAGCCTGAGCTTCTGTATCAACAGAAACACAGGCATAACCTGGAGGGAGGGTGGAGGTGTTCACTGTGCAGGTCTTAAGGGCACACATTACAAGCACCATCAATATTCCTCAGCGTGAGGGCTACCGGTAGACTCATCAGCCCCAATCCAGGTGAGGAGAGGACATCTGGAGAGCATATGAAGTCAGTAGACATGTTGATGCTCCTCTGTCGTTGGCATGAAACAAAGTCCCATCCCCAGAATAAGCCTATTAAAGTCAATGGAAAAGCCAGTGGTGAAGCACTGTAGTGGTGGGTGCCAATTATCTGTAGCGAGAAAGAAATCTCTCCACAGCTTTCCTCCCTGAGAGCAGAAAGGAGGATAGAGGGCACCGGAGGGAATTTTCACTTTGATGTTTGTTTAAGTGAGTTGCTGAACGTACAGAAAAAGCCACAATTCATATGCGTTCAGTTTGTTATCAATATAAACTGAGCTCTGATCTGGGAGCCTTCTTAAAGTAACCATAAATAAAGCAGCACGCCTTCACCTTTCATTTACCTTAACGTGTAATTACTGGCTTCATGGTTGGTCCTATAATAAGAACTTGTGTATGGGAGGGCATCATTTATCACTTTCTATCATCAACAAAAAGCAGCTTGTGCAGCAGGTAAAAGAGCACTGTTGTGTTGAATTTCAACTGTTTCACACTCAGATCGTTATAATTGACGGTTATGCTCCGTTTTCTGGATTGCAGTGGCAGAAATGGGAGTTGTCTCACTTCAGACTCTCATTATACATGGACGTCCTGCAATTTCGCATGGTATATAACTACGGGATATTACTGAAGGAGCCTTCATTATGCCTGATTAAGTAAATTGACCTAAACACTAATGTTTGGGCGGAGGCAATCATTTACAAGAGCCTATAGCTATCACTGCATTACATCTGTAAAAAATGCTTTGGATCTCTTATTTTAGTTTTTAGTTTGGCTGGCACCTAAGCACTAACACGCAAAAACATGCGCTCTTGTGCTCACACAAATATAAAAGGAGCTTAAATTGATGCTTTTGTAATCCCAATGACCTTTTATAAATGGCAATAAAAAGTCCACACCAAAAATGTGTGGTAGAAGTTTTTTCACTTCCTGTGTCAGTGAAGCAGTTCCAGTGAAAAGGTAACCTAATATATAACCATTTCGGTCATGGCAGAACGATATATAATAGGGGCATCTGGTTTCTATAAAGAGTGAAAATGGAGCAAAAAATGTACTACTGCCCTTCTGAACCTTCTCATTCTTAATTAGCAGCACCCCATGGAATACAGTATGGCTGCTGTGAACAGCCTATAAACACTGTCAGATGTGTGTTAGTCTGAAGAAAGCAAGCTTAAACAAATGACTGCAGCGGGTGCCGCCTGCTCTCGCTTCGGCCCTGGCTGGGTCTCATTTCCTGATCATGACACCTCCACATTCCGTACCTGTCCACGGTCAAGACCACCAGGTCCTCTTGGTCGGCTAGGCTCTCCATGGCCTCCTTCAGTAGTCTGACTTTCTGCCCGCCGCCGATAGACCTGCCCACGTCTCCGCCTCTCCAGTCCTCTCCCATGCCCAGCACCTGTAACAACACAGAGAGCGCTGCCGGTTAAATCCTTTGGGTTCAAGGTGCATCTCCTTTCACCATCATCAAAAACACCAAGACTGGGGCACAGTGTGAAGGGGAGTTCATATAAGGAAAACAAACTGCATATGGATTCGCTTAACATTCTCCCTTGATGATAGAACTGATTGCTGGAAATTGGGAGGTTATCTTAGTTAGGACTAATGAGTGTATTGGGGGCGTTTCATGTAGGAGCCAGAATATGAGCTTGGCTTACCTTCACTGTATAGTTGAAATAGTTTGCGGACTGCATGAAGCGACGAAAGCCATCGGTTTCTTGTGTAGCAACAGTGAGTACAAGCAATTTGTCTGCAGACATACAAGAGACACAGAGAGGAAAAAAGCCAGTCATGAATGAACACATCTAAAGCCTGTCAAGTTTCTCCAGGCTCCCTGTGAAGCATACAACAGGCCTAACCAAAGGCATACATGGATACTAGATCATACTCTTGAGTACAAGAAACCAGAAAAATGCACTAACCAAACTCCTGGCTCCATTTACAAGAGACACTTCACCAAAATGTATATAGGCTGTTATTTTTTTGCTCCTGAAGTAGAGGGTATACAGTTACTCTAAACCAGACCACAACCGAACCTCAGACCTATGTAAACACGTCACAAACTGGTCTGCACTGCACAAGAGCATCTCAACATAAAGGAATATCTCAGGTTCCCGCAACATTTCCGCTAGGATTTGGAGAACACGGAAGACCAAAGGGAAGTGGGCAGCACAGCCTCATGAGAAAACAAATCCAAGGGCCAAGGACGTGATCTGGACCTAGTCTGGCCAATCGTAAATCATCCTTAAGAACCGACTGGGGAACAGTCCCAGAGAAATCTTAAGAAAACAGCAAAGTGACGATTGGGAGCTGGGGGTTGTGTACACCATACATCACAGGTAACACTATCCAGTGTGGAGCGTCTTTGGAGTGTTTTTTCAGAGGGGTAGAGGGATGAAGGTGGCGGAGAAAAGCTCTGCCGTGCGAGAGGAAGAAACAAGCACAGAAGAAAAGACATAGCTGTACTAGTAGTATCATAAACTGCTTCACTGTTCTGCTTTTCTTCCAATAGTATACTGTGTACAGTAAAGTAAGTATGCTGTCTCTATTTTCTCTATTCTTTCACAGTGGAAAAAAAACTTCCGACTCAAGTATGACCAGTGGAAAAAGCAGGATGATTTCTCATGACGCAACCATCACACTACTATGTCTTCCAGAGACTTCCAGGAACCCTCATTAAAAAAACAAAGTGGGTGGAAAACTAAAAGGGAAGCCGTAATACTCTTTATACATTTTTGCCGTTACCCATTTTTTTGTGTGTTCCCTCCTTTGATCACTAACAGGAAACCGTGATTTCACTCTCAGCAACAATAAATCACTTCAGCAGGCATGGGGTTGGGGGGAGGAGGTAACGGATATATCCCGGCCTAATCCTGGGCCATTTCTGAGAGCTGCGGAGTCATAAAGCTTGACGGCGTGTCATGGCGCAGATACGCCACAGGGGGAGGTAATAAATAATCCAGCGGTGATAAGGAAAGCGTCATGCAGACTCTAACATTACCGATTCACACTGCTCGAGGCTTTCTCAAAACAAGAGGTGGACGGCTGATACCTAGTACAACTGCTTATCTGGTCAACATGGCAACTGATTTATTCAGCTCTGGCAGGGATTCTTCCATCTCTGTGTTATGCAGAGTGAAATTCCACATAAGCTGACCGAAGAAATGAGACAGCTTTGTTGAATTATTAGTATTTATAATTGATAAATAATAATTGTTTATTAACAATTAATAATTCATTGGTAAATTATTGCCACACAGATTGAATAAGAAAGATCACTGGCATCATTAACTTGTGCTATCATGTGTTATAAAGTGTCGAGGGATTTTAATAAAAGAGGGAGGTGAAGCTAAGACTGTTGGAATACTTTATCAAGGTGCACAGAGGACAGAGCTGTGGAGTGGGGAGGTGTCCAACGGGGGAACTGATTTGAGCGAAGCCAGACACGGAGTTCGTGACTCAAGGTCCAGTGGGATACTCCGAAAGAAACGAGCCTTTGCCTCTCGTTTCCACCCCGAAGGTCGGCCCCCCCCACCCGTCTGCATTGCTCTGCCATTCGCTCACGCCGGTCTGCTTTTCTGCCACGATTCTATTATGAGGTGTATTAAGACTCCGTCTAGACCTGTAACCAGGCCACTGGGATGGCAGCCGACCATGAGTTAGCGCGAATCTGGACAGGGAAAGGCTCGAGTCATACCTGCTGAGCGCTTAACCAGGGCCAGGAGAACACTGGTTGGGTGTGATCACATAATGATCTCACAAATAAACCCCCACCCACCCACCGCCTCCACCCCCACCACTCTTTCTCTGGGGCGTAGTGCCATCAGAGAGGACAGAACCAACAACAGGCAGTGAAAGTAGTGGAAGAGCAGTAAAGAAAGAAGTCTATTTGTGTGTGTGTGTGTGTGTGTGTGTGGTGTGTGTGTGTGTGTGTGTGTGTGTGTGTGTGTGTGTGTGTGTGTGTAAGGAGGGGGGCTTAGCTGACATCTGTGGAGCTCGTTTGTAACCCTCACCGTGGAGCAGCTGTGTTGAGTAAAACATAAGGGGGCCGTTACAGTGCCATAGTATTATCACAGAGCTGAAGAGTAATGCTACAGCCGCCTTCCCTCAAACATGCTTATACACTGGTGCCCCTCGACTACATTATGTCAGTAGAAGTTTCATAAATCTTGCCTGAGGCAGACACTTCTTCAGTCTGGAATTCTGTTGCCGTAATGAATATGAGGCCGCTGGAAGGAAACATGGAATTTAAACTCACTCTGTTCATTTCTCCAAAACTGCTCAGGATCATTTCCTGTCGGAATGTTGACTGTAAGCGACATTAGAGCTGAATACTGATCTAGTTTTGTTACAAAATAATCCTTTCTTACAATCTGATGTCAAATTATTGCAACCTAAATTTGGAAAAAGGTAATTCTGTTTTGAAGAGGAGATTAATTGATATTAATACTGTCGAAACATTGTCATTTTTGTTAATGATGTTAATAATGATTTCCACATTTGCACACCTCTCATATTTCTTTTAAGCAGCTTCTTTTTGTTACTTTCAAAGATCAGACTAAAGTACTTTCATGTGTTCCATACTGACAGAAAAACAATGAAAAAGCTTTAGGCTTTTCAAAACAGTATTTTTGCTCAATGTTCTAAATCTAAAACATTTGGTTATACAGTAGCTTTTTGATTGCCTCATCACTGTTGTCTTATTGCCTTCTTGAGCTGTGGATATGGTATGTCTACCCATCCCTATGTTGCATACTGTATCCTCGGTTAAGCCATCAGAGGCATCTTTCCATTATTAGTTTTGACAGGCTGGATTGAGGAAGACCACAGAAAGCTGAAAGGTTACATGGCTCCCTACATAGTTTGTCTTCTTCTTCTTTTTGCCAGAGCCAGGCTGTCGACTTGCCAGCCATTAGTCAGTGCAGCTGAGAAGGGTTGCGTCTCATTGCCTTGCAAGGAACTGTACGATTGCACCACCTCCTCCACATCAGGAATTCAAGGAATGCAAAGTAAGCCATTCCACTGTGTCGGGCAGCAAGTCTATGAGAGCCCCTGGAGACAAATGTTGTCCACACGGCTCGTGAAATAAGAGGACAAATTACTCCTGACCTCTCCGTGACCCGACCCTTTGTTGCCTCTTTGCCTATCGTAAACAAACAAAACCACTAGGCACTTCTCAACACACACTGCAGCCTGGCTGATTCAAAGCAGACACACCGTTTAGTTTTTTTTTTTTCTGCGATTGAATCTTCTAAGACACAGGTAAACAAACATGTTCTAAACAGAGAGTATCTGGCAGTACAGGGCCACTGTTCCAGGGTGTACAGTAACAGGGGCTCAGCTCCAAGTGCTAAGATGGCTAACCCTTTAAACCAATCTTTTTTTCTATTTCAACGATAAATCCGCTTTCAAAATGTTAAGGAGAAAAATGCCACATTTGGTTGCCAGGTCGTCTACAGCTGAATTCATTTTTACTCCAATTGCTTCCCCTCTCTCCACCAGGCCTGTATTTACTGATGGTGATCTGTGAACCGCAGTGTGACTTTATTCCATAGTTTCTTGGAGACTGGCAACACAGAAGCATCCCCAGAAGGATAAAATCATAATTTGTTTTGTATTCTATTGTTTTCTGGGTCAGAGTTTTCTGCCAGCCTCCGAGGCATAAAACAAAAGAACAGGAATAAGTCACAATTTCGGATGGAAAGACACAAATAAATCATATGCTGCATATAATAAACTAACTAAGCCAGAAAAGTGAATCGTAATTTCTAAGCGCTTTTCCTCTAATTAAATATTAATGCACTCTCTCATGTGGTTTGTGATATATGATGATTTTCCCATGCTCCATATGTGAGTCCATTACTGTTTCTATTGCAGCGGCGTGTTTATAAGCCTCCATATTATAGCCGTACATTGTCCATGTGTTGATTGAGTCCACAGGCAGTTCGAGAAGCATTTTACGGCTTAGAAAATGCTATGTTAGAAAATGCACTCACCAGACGTCTTCAGACATCAAAAAACAGAGACCCAGTAGTACATAACAAAGTGTCATTAGAGTCACAAATTGTGACCCTCAGCATTAGTGAAAATCCAATTCAGGTTCACATTCAAGCATTAACAGTTGTTATATGTTATTATTTAAAAAATCAAAAAGGGATAGTAGAGCTACAATTTTGAAAAATGAGTGTCTTGTTAGTGCAAACAGACGAGGAAGAGTGCTTGACATCCTCCTGCCAACAGCTCCAAAGTCCAAATTCTCAGATGCAGTCGCAGTAAATCTTCAGGGAGAAAGACTATGCTATGTATACTATGACTCATGGGTAGACTTCTGCTTTCTGTTCTACTGAAAGTGATAAAAGTACAGTCCCCTGTTCCCCCACTCCCCATCAGAATTACCGGGCAGGCCAACAGTACAAGTTTTGTCTCTCACGTCTGTTATGTCTTGGCTCAGGACACCTTGGCAAACCCAGAATGATTCTCGAGAAAGAGTCTGCTCAAGTTTCTTCTTTGCTTCTGTCCTCGGAGTGCAGATGGCCGGTGTGTTCCATTCTTCAGAGAGCACTGACACAGACACAGTCAGCCAAGAGCACATCTGTGCCAGGTGGCAGGTGAATTTCTTTTTAGGTCTACTTCACAAATTATATTGCTCTGAGCAGGATATGGAGGGGAAGGTTTGGGTGTCAGTTGGGGGTGGGATTAGGATCAACATGTGAGAGTAAAATTTATGTTCCACCTGTTGCCATTCATCATGGATCATGGGACTCAGCCGCTGACTCTAACAAGACCAGTGTCAGATTTATAATGTGTTTGTGTTGCTTTTCTGAAATTTCATCGGTGTGTCAGAGAGTAAAGCAACCCATGTATTAGAGCCAGTCCTTGCAACCACCAAGAGTTATAATTCAAAATGAAATAAGGCCCAGCGGGAGCCGGGGAAAGGGGATGACTATTCTATAGAGATGCACCTTACTAGCACTATTATACTGATGGTGGTCTCATAAATCAGCCCTGTAAAGCATGGCATGAGATCAGCTCTGGCACAGAGAGCTGTTTGTTGGAGAACGCCTCTCACCAATCCGTCCAAAGCCGACTGGGCTTCCCTTTCGCCCGTTCATCAGAGGGACCAGAGAGCTCTGGGACCAGGTCATAAAGTGTTATAAATAAACACCCACCTCTGTCTGCCATGGAACTCTATGAGAGAACACTTGCCATAAAGAAGTGAAATTCTTTTCATAAATGAAATCCGACAATGATAATTAGGCTCATTAGGACACCACTGCAGGTTTATATGGCTAGTCGAATTATTCTGTTTCGACCACGATGTAAGAATCTCAGACATACAAACAGACCAAGAATGGCTAGGTTCCCTACAGTGAGCGAATAGGGAGAAAATCTGACCACTTTCAGACCTGCGTCAATGGCTGAGCAGCATTTATTCCCATTTTGTGTCGCAGCTTTGGAAAGAGAACAGGACAGGCCTGGAAAGCACCTTAACAACATAACAGTTCCTTTCCCTTTATATGGGCATGTATGCTGAACACCAACCGACAAGTCTCTTTGCTCACCCCGGCCCCCGACAAAAAAGATGCCAGACTGGAGCTCACCCTACTATTACAACGAGAGGCAAACAACCTTGCAACCTCACAGCCTCAAAACGGGAAGAATTTTAATGTGACCACAAGGCAGCACTGGCACACGAATGACAGCCACAGTACCTGTGAGCCTGGAAAGTAGACATGGTCACAGACATTCCTTCTCACGTAACAAACACCCCGATCTCCTACCAAGGTAGGTGAGCTTCCTAGTGGCCTAGTTCCACTGCCTACACTAAAAGGCCTCACTTGACGTCTTGGACTAACCTGGGAGCGGACAAAACAGATGGCAGGATGGCAATCGTTAGTCAGACATTATTTCAGCTGTCGGCAGCAAAAAATAGAATTCCGTTTCTCGCGGCCCACAGTGCTCCCCATGATGGGTAAAACACACACACACACACACACACACACACACACACACACACACACACACAGACAGAGCTCCTGCTTGTTGCACATCCGCAGCAGGGCCCTGGGCCTCAGATTGCATGTCTGCATCGCAGCCATAGAAACCTCAACCTCGGAGTACTGCATGACATCATCGGCATCTGCCCAGGCTGTAACTTACGAGTCTCTCTCTCTCCGCAAAAGCAGGACTTGGGTTAGCACACTCCCGTGTGCCCTTCTATTTGCTTTCCCCATAGTGGAAAAACAATCAACAGGGTTAAATCGAGAGAGTGTACGGGCAATTGGGTGATGTCACACACCCATTCAGAGAGGTAATGATAGCAATTATTGTGGTCACTTCCTGCGGCAGACAGGCTGGTCTGTTGCCATAGTGCCCGGCATGGAGTGTTTGAGGAATGGCTAACATACATCATGAGTGCTAGAGAGCCGTCCCTTCTCCCCTCACACAGTGCACTAGAGCACGACGAGCCTATGGAGACATGACGTGTGCCACAGAAAACTCTTACATTTTCTAAATATGCAACAGGATCAATATGGCTCCAAAAACTATTTATAAACATAAAACTTTGTCTGAAGACATTCAGGCTAATACAGGGCGACCTCATTTCAGTCAGTAGAGAGAGAGGGCTTAATTTAGCAAACAGCTTCATGAATAAGTTGCAAAATTGCTTCATGCCTCTACCAATACTCCCATACTGGCATAAGTATTACAACAGTTAAAAAATTATGTTGTCTAATTTGTCTAATTGAACATTTCTGTTATAAAGCAATGATAATTTGAACCAGGAAAATAGCTTCTGGCATCTGTATGTAACAAAGACATCAGACTGAAGGTTGCTGGTTGGCTCATTAATCTGTTGTTACCTTAGGGACCATGCACTCAAAGAATAAGATGTAGCATTTGTTGTTCTACTGAACACGGGCAGAATGAAAGCATGTGGTAAATTACAACTGAAGAGTTGTTTGTTTATTTTCATCACACAGATAGTTGTACCGACAGATATGAAAAAAGAAAGAAAGAAAGAAAAGCAGAGAAAGAAAGAAAGAAAGAAAACAGTGAAATGAGAGGAGAATAGAAAAAAACATACATTACTGCCATAGAATGCCACAAACTCAAACTTGCCACTTCAACTGTGTTCCCAAACTTGAAAAAGAGAATATGCACAAACCCAAATCAGCTCGTTACCATGCCACTTACAAACACTCCGCGGTTTAAGGAAAACACAAAAACAAAACAGGAAAACAGGACCATAGCCTATCACATGTGTTTACAGGAAGTGGGTCATTTCATGAAGGGCATGGTGATATGCCAGCCAGCTCCAGAGGACCAATTACAGGTTTGGCCAGCCAAGCCGGATTGTTAGCACGGATGAAAAGCTTATAATCCATCGCTGCTCTCCCATATAGACATACAATTTATTGTCATATGAATGTCAGCCTGTGGCCAAAACCTATAGCACAGTAATTCATATCCAGAGAAGACTGCCCAGACCATTGGTGGCCCAGGGCTAAGGAATTGCATATGTATTGTGTGTGTGTGTGTGTGTGTGTGTGTGTGTGTGTGTGTGTGTGTGAGAGAGAGAGAGAGAGAGAGAGAGAGAGAGAGAGAGAGAGAGAGAGAGAGAGAGTGTGAGCATAAGGGAGTATCCAGACCTCGAAGGGAGGGCAAGGTCTCTCAGTCCAGTTGGCCACAAGCATTTGTGAGGAGACAAGTTCCAGATCCTTCGGCAGCCTAGCTACAGGATGGTTATTTAAACCTTCCCTATAACACACCAGCAGTGCTGGCCAGTTTTAAGAGCTGTCATGATGTAATTTGCCAGTGCCAGTAAAATGCCTTCCACATAGACCGGTAGTATCCACCAGATGCAGTCTCACAGCGGTCTTTGCTAATGACTATGGCATAATTACCATGGATTAACAAAAGTATAAGCGCGCATACGCACACACACACACACACACACACACACACACACACACACACACACACCACACACACAAACACACACACACAGTCACACCATGTTCTTTGGCCATCAAAAACAATCACCTTTTAAACTGCATGCTACTTTAAGGCCTGCTGTGTTGGCAAATAATGTTTGGGACTTCAGGCCATGTGTGAGTGTGTGAGAGACAGAGCATTCTACTGAGATCTCTGGGTTCTGATCAGCCTTAAAGCAATCTGGGTGTAGTCAGCATTCCACTGATACTTAAAAGATCATGATAAGGAAATCAAACTAAAGTGGGGAATCACATAATAGATGAGACAATGGTTATGGCAAAGCATAGAAATGTTGCATAGGAGAACAGTGACCAAAAGGGCCATACTGCAATAAATTCACATTCTTACAGAATATGACACACTGCTGAACAGTATAAATGTGTCAGGTCTACTGTGATCCAATCAACTCTGCAAATAGCAAATAGTGACCCCCCCAGGTACAGTAATTATATTTCTTAAGTAAAAGTAAGGTAGCACTAATAACTTGTCAACTTTTTTATCAAATCCGGCCAGCATATGGTTGGATTTATGTTTGCTGGAGACCGCTGACTGCCAAACATAAATGTAACAGGAAAGAGCAAATCTGCACATTTTGTGAGGTCTGATTGCAGTGTCTTGCACCACTAAGAGCTGGGTAGCATTCGATGTTACTAGCAAATACAGACTGCGCTTTCAACACACGATGAATGATGACATTTAACCATGCTGTAACATATACATGGATGATGAGCAATGTGTTATTCACAATTAATGCCAGAGATTTCAAACTATCTAGTTATATAACCCAGAAGGTGTTCAAAAAGCTCATTAAGTCATAGCTAAGATGGTTGGTGCTTGCCAATCAAAGAGGTGAGACAATACAGCATATGAACTTTATGGTCTTTCAGAGTTTCTGGTCTGTGCATCCCGATTAAAAAAAAGTTAGACTAAAGACTGCATGCAGCCAGCTGGCAAAAAGGACACTGTATGGCCATCTACATCTACTGTTGATATACACAAAACCTCAGAGAGACACTGTTCAAAATATGGTGCATGAACCAGGTTTCTTTCTTTCTTTCAATGTGTTGATGTAATCATGATAGTGAGAGCAACAATGAAGACCTGGGCACATAGATACGACACTTTCTGCCACCTGTCCACATACACCAGCACCAATATTTGTAACTGTCAAGCACTAAATAAATAATAGATTTTATTCAGTGGCTCTCGCAAAAATAAAACTGAATCGTAATTTACATGACGGTGGTGGAAGGGTTTGGCTGTGGTGTGCGGGCTTGTATTGAAAACAATGGAATCTAATGTCATCCAACATCGAAAGCCAACTGTGCCACACTCATGTCGGCACACCTATGTGTGGGGTTCTTAAGAGTAGGCCTACCATCGACACAACTGTCACAGGGCGCAGTCACACTATGTCATCCATACCGTACCTGAGGACGTTTGGCCGCCAAACTCCGGTTCGTTTGACCAGTGTGATCGTTCCGGTGGACTCTTGGCACGGTACGGTTGGGCTTATGATGGTAATGAAACACACGCCTAGATGCATGCAAAGATTCTAGAGCACAGCAGCTCAACCTTGCCTGGGTAAAGTTTGATAGTATGCCTTGTGAGTGCGGACCAAGAACGTGGGAGAACCGTAGTCCGGCAAAGTACAAGTGAACCGTGCCCAGTGCGAGTACGCTCATAGGGACTCTTGAGGTGTCTGTGTGGCCCTTGGGACCAGAGGAATTTGGCTTGATATGTCACAGAGCCCTCTGAAGCTGAACATACAGGGTGAGCTTTTTTGTCATACAACCCTCCATTCTAAGCACTGCATTCACCCCACTGTTTCAAGGGAACACATAGCCTACTGATTGTGCTCTTTAGCATGTTACACATAAGAAATGCCTGATCCTGGAAAGCAGACCTATGGGGCCCATATGGTTTCACTCAGCTTCTGGCACAAGCGTTACATACGCTGTGGTCTACTTAAATGATTTTGAGAGTTAATGAGAAAGCAATTTTAGTGACACTTGCCACTTTAGTTAGGTTGGGATTATTCAAACAAGGGCTGTAAAGTTCTAACCCTCTTTTAACATTCAAATAGGATTTTCACGTATCTCTAAACATATATAACAATGACCAGCTGAAAGAGAAACAGCTGGACTTGGTTCACACTTCACCACTGCTATCAGATTCTGCTAATCTCTGGATTTTCTATAAAACTCACATTTACTTATACATACTGTAACATATTACCAACAACCCTTCCTTAATGTAGTTCAAGGACATATCTGAGCATTTTGTTTTAATTCGTTTGTATCAACGCAACAGAATAACAGACTAATAACATCTGAATATTCGGAAATAAAAATGCCCTGAAACTCATTAGTCTGCAACCCAGTTGTATTTCTGGCATGCTAATAAAATGAAAAATAAAGCATGCAATTTAAGTATGACCAGCCTACGTCTTATAAATGGATAATAATGTGTATTGAAGTTTTATGTTCACACCCAAAAGTTGTTTGTACGTCACACAGCAGTGTAAAACCAAATACCAGGCCTATTCCTCTTAAAGTTATGCTTCAGTTGCTTAACAGATTTTAGAGCCTCGAGATGATGCGAAGTTCAGTGCAAATTATTTGTTTTCTGCGCACCAATTAGTCGAAGATCTACTGTACCTGACATGCTTGCTTTATATACACTTAGATGAGAAATTCAAAGCAGAGGTTAAATAATCTGTGAATTGTGCGAAATTTTCCTTGGTAGTCAGGAGCATGAGACTATAACGCAACCGTGTAATTTTGACATCACCGTGTTCCAGTTTGCAGAGGCAGTAAGACGTCTCATTTTCCCACACACTTTGAGAGTGAACTCGTAGCCTATGTTCTCAGACTCAAGCGTATGTTGTCGCGCAAAGTGAACTTCTGTGACGCATCCACACAAGTCCATATCAACCAATTTACAATAATGATAGCCATAGCCTACGTAAAAAGTTATTTTGCTTTAGAACAGTCACAGTTGGTAGTCTACTTAAGCATTTTACAACATTCCAGGTTTTTCCAACAGGCTTAACATTAATCTACCAAGTCGAACAACAACTAATCATTCCATCAATTATTTGAATAGTCATTGGTGAAACTATAAAAAAATATTATGGTGTGAAGAGGTGAGTGAGCGCATATGAAATAGGTCCTTACCTTTAGGAATAGATGCTTGATTCGTGTTCAAACCATGGACGTTATAAAATGAATGAACAAATAACCAGATTAAGAGAAGTCTCCGGGGGTACTCCATCGTCGCTCTTACTGACTCGTATGCCTCCCGGACAGAAGTCGGAGTGTAAGAGGACTAAGCCACAGTGTGTGTTTGTCCCTCGTTCGGCACCGAGGTAGTGGTCAGTGAAGACTTTGTTTGTACACCCTCGGGGTCGAAGGCTCTCGCGATAATTAAATAATGAAGAAAAAGTTTATGGGAACTTCTCCCGAGAGAACGGTGCCCAGGAGTTAGAGAAAGCTGTCCAAGCCGGAGCTCTGGAGAATAAACTGTAATAGATACAGTTATAGCCCACTGAGAGAGCACCAGGCGAAAGGCGTGGTTCCTTAATTGTAAGTGTAGCCACTTGCCACTTCCCTACCGAAGGAATGAAAAACAGTGAAGATAAAGGATGTAAACTGCTGCTATAAGGGAGGGTGGCGGACCGGGGCACGTACACTCTGTAAGTTTGATTGAACAAGTACAGCTGTGTTTGACGAACCCCCACCCTTTTTAAATCTTCTCCACCCATCCCTCTTCGCAAGTTCCTTTAAACACCATGATTATGTTATATTAAGCGGGGATTGCTCGAATGTAGCAGTTTCAAGTGATACGAAAGAGAAATCAGTAAGATTTGTTTTATTTCTATTCAAATGCATGAATAATGTATTATTTAATTGATTAATCACGAGGGGAACTTGGAACTTCCTGATCTTGTGCACTTGTTACCTAAGGATTCTAAATGTCCAGTAAATATAAACGACACACACCACCCCATAAATACTTATTACAGATAGAAGTTTGTTTATAGTTCAGTTTTATGCACTGAAATGACTCGTTGTCCAAAGTAGTCATTAATACTGCCTGAAATGAAAAGTTTTTGATGACAGCTGGTTCTATGTAAGAAGTAAAGAATGAAACGGTGACCTGTGAAAGGTGTTGGAATGAATGCATAAGTGTGGCCTGAGCGCCACTAGTGTGGCACTTATGTGCAGACCTTTGCCTAGGCCAAATTGTCTTTAGCAACTGTGCAATTGTAGCTTATTTAAATATAACTAAACACTGTTTTTTTTTATTATTATTTTTTATTACAGAGCTGGAAATCTGCCAGTTTCAGTCACATCCTCTCCCAGTGGAGAACTGGTGTTAGACTTAACCTCTGGTTGCATGAGTTTGTTTTTATGAGTCCCTTGAACTGCGCTTGTTAATGATTCCAGCATCTGGTACTTGGACTTATTATTGTGCCTTTAATATACGTTGTCAAATCCCCTGCTTTTGGTCGCCTCTGAGGACATATTTGAAAGTTTTATTTGGTCCTTTGTCTGTCCCCTACCCTTTCTGTATTCTTGTGGAGGGGGAGGGCCGGCCGTGTGTGTGTGTGTTGAGATCTGTTTGCCCTAATGTCTGCCTAACAACTTCCAGAGTGGCATAGGACATGACATCATTTGTGTTACAGGTGCTTTGAGAGAATCACATTTATGGGCATAGAGATTTAGTTTAGAGGGAGGTTGTTGTAAAGGGCTTGTTGCCTTTTAATGAAAACCACATGGCTCACTTAGAGCGTGACCACACTACTTTTGTTTTTCATCATGAGATTTGAGGAAGTATTAGAAGTTCCTAATGAAATGCTCTCAAGATTAGTTTGGTGTCTCTCTGAACACACACACACACTGCAGTCAGAGCCTACAAAATGTTATTGCTGCTGTACAAGCACACAGTGTACACACTGCATTCTGGAGCCAGTCCCCCACACTCAGCTAAAATGTGTGCTTTACCAGAGACACCTCTACCCAGAATCACTCACGCATTTCTGTGTTTAGTCACAGATTGTGGTCAGGCAGCTAGAAAACATACAACTGCACATTTTGATAATGGAAATGGAAATGTCTCTGGTTTCAGTTAAGTTCAACTGTCTTCATCATCCATTAGAAGAACACGGCATCCTCATCTTCCAGTTAACTTAGATTGATCAAGAAATACTGCGGCTTGGCCTGAAAATGGACTCCAAGAACTGAGGTTGGTCATGAGCCCCTACCAATACCCACTGTTGAGGAAGGCAGTGGCTAACTTGTTGAGGCAATGGCAGCCATCTGGAAAACTAACAATAGGTGGTTGCACAGTGGCGTTTGTCGTTGACATGTGCTGTTGATTAGTTGGAAAACAGGACCCCTCTCCTCATGCACACAGCTCATTGTCTAAGGCCGTCTAATCCAGTCCCTGTACTGCACTGGTTTTGCCCTCCAATAAACAGTGAGAAGATAAATGTTTTCCAGATGATTTATGTTCCCCAGGATTACTGTTGGTATGGAAGTTGGTATGGAAAAAACGAAAACAATCGGTTTTACCAAGCTTGAGTTGCTGCAGCCAGGCAGCTACAGCGCTACACTCTGGGGGCATGTCCAGTGTTTCCCATACATTGATTAATCTGTGATTAATCGGCCGCCACAGATTAATATTCTATATTTAATTTAATTTAATTTAATTTAATTTAAATTAAATATAAGGTCAAATCCTTGCATTGCCATTGAGCTGCGCTTTTTACGCACGCAGCCTTTCCTTGCCCCGCCCCGCTCTCTCTCGTAGCCCGCTGCCACTCTTCTGCATGTGCATTTAACAAAATATTCACGATTGTTGAAGGATTGTTGTTGCCACATAGAAGCATTGCATAGAAGACGTCTAGCTAAATTGCTATTAAATCCGTGCATCATGGTGCATCGTGACCATGCTGCGCAAATTTGTTCAAAATTGCTGCATTGAAGTGAACTCTGCTAAGGTCTTATCACAACATAGGCTACATTGAAGAGCCTAAACTAAGTTAAGTTATGAAATCAAGCAGTATCTCAAAGCTGACGTTAGAATACTGTTTGGATGTCGAATTTAGCATGCTTAGCCTACTTACTGCTTGTCAATATCGTTGAAGGGCTCATTTTATTGACTCTGACACTGAATATTTGCAAAATCCCGATGTAAATGGAAAAGTGTTTTCCAAAATTCAAAAGTGCTTGTCCCAAGGAGAAGTACGTGAACCTTTATTTTAACTATGTAGAAAACGTTATGAATTGCATCCACACATCAGCAGCCTTTCAACTGTGTTACAATTGCAAGGGTTCCCTCAAACGTCTTAAAGTGACAGGCACTGAATTAGACCTATACACTACCAACACGATCTTAATTCCCCCCCCCCCCCCATCCTATCCGCCGACCGAAGCAGGATCAGTTTACAGCACAGAGGCAGGCTAACGAAACGCTAGAGATTGTTGCAAACGTGTGTATAATGGCAGAGCCGGCGAAGATGTTATAGACCTTGTTCTGGCTGGATGGCAAGTGGGTGTGGGTTCGCACGTGTGCCAGTGCCTATGTATATGTGTGTGTGTGTGCCTGTGTGCATAGCAGATGTTTGGAATATATTGCTGATTTTATTAGACAGTTTCTCATCAGATTGACTCATTAAACAAGGAAGAGAATGTTTTTATAAGGCATTGTGTAAACAGTAGGATGGTGCAAAGCTTTTGTATTTATATTAAATGTATGATTTCAACTACTGTGAGGTCCTAGACAGTGAAATATGACTGACTATTGAATTTCTATGTGGTTTAATATTCCATCACTGCTGTAGTAATTTGGATTGTGTTGTACTTTTTAATGTCTAAATTAGTCTGAACAGACTCCTAGAGGTGGAATTGCTATACTACTTCAAAGTCTTAATGCCGGGAATCATAGAGCCAGGCCGACCCCAAAAGTTGGACACTGGGAAATATGGAATATCCTCGGGTTCATGAAAACCACAGAGCCATGATTCATGCCTCTATTGCATTAGCCTGTCCTCATTCATTTCCACTGCTCAGATGCTTCCCATTCAGATTGAAAATAGCTTCGAAAGCTTCCTCATTCAGGTTAATGGCGCCACTACAATATGCTTTTTAAAAAGTAATAAAATCCCCCAGCAGACACTCTGGCCTCTCCCTGCAAATAACAATACAAGGCATCTTTACAGAAATGGGACCTCTTGGCATTTTCCCTTTGAGAGGAAAGCCGCTTTAACCATTCCCTGTGTCTGACTTGGTGCTTATGGCAGCCCTGGCCATTTGGTTTCTCCATCACAATAGCACGTCACCCTGCCTCACTGGCTTAGTCCTGCGGAATGGGGACATAATTGCTTCTGGGGATCGTTTTTTATTTCTATTTTGAATGGGCGCCTTTAATCATCCTCCATGGGTTTAATTGCTAGCTGTGATCGATGGAAGACAACTCTTTCCTTCTTCCCATGCGTCAGTTTTCCTTATATGACAATCTGTCTCTCCATCTCCTTAAACTGTCTCTCTGTCTCAACATCTCCTTAAACTTAGACTGTCTGTCTCCCTCCTCCCTCCCTCTCTCTCTCCTCCCTCCCCCTCTCTCACTCTTTTGCTCCCCCTCTCTCTTTCTCTCTCTTCTGTGGCCGGTCAAAAGGAAAGGGTGGAGTGTGTGAAGGATGATGGGGCATGGGATAGGGGGCCCCATCTGAGACAGCCACCCAGACCCAGTCTGCATTTAAACCCATTAAGATCTGAGACACAGGAAGCACATTGCTCATTGCACCCTGAATGCCCGTTTCAAGGTGAAAGTAAACATTGGCTCAGTATGGGTGGCTCCTGGAGAGGTGGCTGGGCCACGGCTACCCACGGGTACCCACGCCTATCCAGGCCGCCTATTTCTCGGGAGCCAGTGCGACAAAATTGGAGGGAAAAGACAGATGAAGATGAACCACAGTCCGGTCTGCAGCCCTTGAGGTTTTTAGGTAGAAATTTTAGGTGGACAGCTTGATGACCCATGGGAGCCTCTCTTAAATTACACAGGATGAACGTGCAGGACTGGCCTTTAATTAGTGTAATACCAAATGTGATCATCAGGGCGGCCAGCCTGAAATCAAAAGGTCATAAAGAACATCTATTTTTATGCACCACGCCCCCCAATGTGCATTGTCAGCTGGATCAAAACAGTCAAATGCATTTTAAGATACAGTGGATAAAAAAATAAAAGACATGTCAGTGGTGAATATGAAATACAAGACGATGTAGGATGGAAGGAAAAAACCTTTGAGGTTTTGATGGAGACATGTATTTCTTATTAGTGCAGCACCCTTTCCTTGGAATGCTTTTTGGACTTGGACTGTACAGATATTTGTGGATTAGTTTCATGCCTGTGAAGACATTGCACGGACACAGGAAATTCCAGTCAGACTTTTGTCTAAAGAATCCCCAGAGGTGGGGCTGACATCAGTCCATTCAACACTCTGACCAGCTGCATACCTCACCTCTCCAAATATTTATCAATACACATAACATTAATGTCCCTGTATGTGCAATGAGGCATGGAGCGGTCCCATACCTACTTCAGTTTACAGGGCCTGGAAATCTGCTCTGCAGTATATAAACAATGTACGTCATGGTGAAATGTTCTCCTTTACAAGTCTATGAAAGCATTGTCTGCACTTTTTATGCAGAGTAATCCAGAGAGACTCAAACGTGTGGTTTGAATTTATAGACAGTCTTTAAGAAGGTGAGACAAAGCAGACACAAGTGTTTATTGAGAAGTGAGTGTAAAAAAACAAAAAAACAGTGTATATTTATTAACCATATGTCTCTTCACTCCATGGGTATCACAAGACTCCCTTTACTGTAGCACATGCCCCAGTAATATGTTTTTAACTAGCTCCTGCCCATTTGACTGGGAATTATTATTATCATTCTTAGATTGATAGTAACGGGAATAGAATGAAATGTAAAGATGTAAAGATGGTCCTTGCAATGGAATGCAAACATTACCCTGAATATACTTGGAAAAATGAAAGAAAAGGGAACTTGGCCTTATTCCTTATTTTGTAGGATTTGTTCATGTATTTGTCAAATAATGTGCAACACAAGATGAAGTAATGCGCAATCAAGATGAAATATTTGTGCTAGCACTCTGGATAATAAACCAGTCAACATCACAGGCTGTAAAAGCCAACTGACAAAAGTTCAAAAGGGCAGAGAGTTCAAACTCAAGTAAGGGAGTCTAATCTCCCAAGGAACCTCATAGCTGTCTACAACAGCATACACAAAAGCCCATAGCCAAAGTTTCACTATAACAACAAGAGAAATGCTGCACCAACCCATGAGTACCAGGCCAGACTTTGTGAAAGATCACCAACTGTGAAAAGGATATGTTTGTTAGTGTGTGTTCTTTGAGTTTTCTTCTTTCTTTTCTGGAAATAGATGCAGTGCACTGATGCATCAGTGAACTTTTTAAGAAATACTGAGCACAGAGATGTGAATGACATCCACATTTGCCCTTCTAAGACATATTTTAGCACAATCCGCTTTGACCAAAAGCAGGTTTTTAGCAGATAACTGACCCTTCCACTGCTTTGTCTAGGTATACATTTGGGCTTCTGCCTTTGTGTAGATAAGACAGTGACAATAATCGAGTGTGAGAAAGAGAGATGGGGCGGGATCCTGAGGGCAGGATTCAAATACAGGCCCACCATGGGCACTTTGACCTGAATGTAGTACAGCAACAGTCTTACAACGAATCGTTGAAATGGATTAACATACATTTCAGTTTAACGACTCATTGTGAGGGTGGGTTGCGTACAGACTGTACTTCTTCTGTACTTCTTACTTGGACAGACCGCTCAAAAGAATGACTGTAAATGAGTGGGTGAAAAATGGGGTTTGCGGGTTTGGGAAATGACTCAAACCCAGTTCCCCATTGGCTCACAATCAGTATCAGAAAGTGATTAATTTGGCCAAGCGAGTTAGTACACACATCTGTGTGCACACATTAAGTCTTCTCCTCAGATTTTATTACTGACAATTTACAGGCCTCCAAAACATTCAGCAGAAGTTTTTCTTGAAGAGCTTGGTGAACTGCTATCAGTCGTTTGCATAGAGTTTGACTGTCTTATTATATCAGGGGATCTAAACTTGCATGTGGATAATCCTGAAAACAATTACGCCAAGGAATTCATTGCACTAATCGATACTTTCTCCCTAACACAGCATGTACAGGGGC
Source organism: Alosa sapidissima (assembly GCF_018492685.1). NCBI lineage: Eukaryota > Metazoa > Chordata > Actinopteri > Clupeiformes > Clupeidae > Alosa > Alosa sapidissima. The sequence continues at coordinate 29,270,706 of NC_055973.1, forward strand.
CAACACACTCTCTCGGCCATACCCTCGACCTTGTTATCACAAAGGGTCTCGATGTCTCTACAGCTGTTAAAACCTGGCCTTATTGGTGGTGGCCTCAGTGGTTATGCACCCTGGCCATTTCTGCGTGTTCTTTGATGTGTCTATGTCCCCACACACTCAAAACACAGCTATGATGGTAAAAAGGAGAATCATAAATGATCAGACAAGTGCTCTCTTTGAGCAAGCACTTTCACTAAAGTCAAGTCAACTGTCAGACTCTGTAGAAGACTTATTTGATCACTTTAATGCAAAAATGGCAAACATTATGGATGACATTGCTCCATTACAATTCAAGAAAGTTAAGGACAAACAGAAAGCACCATGGAGGCAAAATCCAGCAGTTAAACTGCAGAATGTCAGCTCCTCCACATGTGTCTTAGACACACTGCCTACCAATTTCTTCAAAACTGTTTTTCACCTCATAGCGGCGGATGTCCTTCAAATTGTAAATGTCTCACTGCTGTTGGCACTTTTCCTAAGTCACTGAAAACAGCTGTTATAAAGCCACTTCTCAAGAAGAATAACCTGGATGCCTCCATGCTAAACAATTACAGGCCCATATCCAATCTACCTTTTATTGGCAAAATTATTGAAAAAGTAGTCTTTAATCAATTAACCACGTTCCTAACATCAAATGGGTATTTTGATTACTTTCAGTCTGGTTTTCGGGCAAATCACACTGAAACATCTCTCATTAAAGTTTCCAATGACATACGCCTCAACACAGATTCAGGTAAAACATCAGTCCTAGTGCTACTGGACCTTAGTGCAGCATTTGACACTGTTGATCACAATATTTTACTACACAGACTAGAACACTGGGTTGGATTTACAGGCATAGTTATCAGCTGGCTAAAATCATATCTACAAGAAAGGAGCTTCTTTGTTGCCATCGGAAACTGTACCTCAACACCAACGTCCTTGACCTGTGGTGTTCCCCAGGGGTCGATCTTGGGGCCACTATTATTCAACCTCTATATGCTCCCACTTGGACAAATCATCCAAAACAATTTAATTCATAGCTATGCAGATGACACACAAATTTACTTAGCTCTGTCACCAAACGACTATGGTCATCTTGAATCTATGTGTCAGTGTATAGAACAAATCAACACCTGGATGTCTCAAACTTTTCTTCAGCTGAACAAAGAAAAAACTGAAGTAATTATATTTGGTAAAAAGGAAGAAAGACTTAGGGTTGCCACTCTCCTTGACACAAAAGGGTTGAAGGCAAAGGATACAGTTAAAAATCTTGGTGTATTAATTGACATTGATCTAAATTTCAACAGCCACATGAAAGCGATAACTAAATCAGCTTTTTACCACCTCGAAAATATTGCCAAACTCAGAGGGCTGATGTCAAAATATGACTTAGAAAAATTAATTCATGCATTTATCTCCAGCAGGGTTGATTACTACAATGGACTGTTCACAGGCCTTCCTAAAAAGACTATTAAACAGCTTCAGGTGATACAAAATGCAGCAGCTAGGATTCTAACAAAAACTAAAAGAACTGACCACATTACTCCAATTCTTAAGTCCTTGCACTGGCTTCCATTAAGTCACAGAATTGACTTTAAATCACTATTGCTTGTTTATAAATCAGTAAATGGAGCAGGACCTAAATACCTGTCAGACATGTTTCAGCAGTACACACCCTCTCGTCCTCTCAGGTCCCAGGTGAAAAACCTGCTAGTAAAACCTACTGTCTAACTAAACATGGTGAAGCAGCTTTTTAGCTGCTATGCAGCTTAGGACCATGTCAACCAACTTTCGGATGACATCAAAAAAGCCCCAACTGTAGCTAGTTTTAAATCTAGACTTAAGACCAAACTGTTCTCAGATGCTTTCTGCTAACTGTGCCGAGTTACAAATTCTGAATCTGCCTTGATAATTATTCTACCTCGTCTTTTATTACTTTTTTACTACTTTTGCCTTTGTTTTTGCTTACTAATTATTTTTTATTTTGAAATGATTTTACCTTGTGTTTTATGTTTTCTTTTCATTATGATCTTTACCTTTAACTATTCTTTGACTATATTGCCTTTCTATGCTTTTATTTGTTATTATTGTTTGGTTTTGTTTATGTAAAGCACATTGAATGACCTCTGTGTATGAAATGCGCTATATAAATAAACTTGACTTGACTTGACACAAGGAATTTGTTTCAGGCCGATGGTGTCGATGGTGTCAGGCCGATCGTGTCACTCAAGAATGAAGATGAATTTGGAACAGGATTAGAAAACTGTCAAAACGTTAAATGACTTTGCAATAAAGGACAGCTGCATTTGATTATGTGTGCTGTCAAGTGTCCCCCAGTGGTTATGCACGTTGGTTGCATTTGTGAGCAATTGAGTTTGAAAACAGCTCTGAGGAAAATTCACTTTTATTGGTAACTCGAGAATACAAGGAATATGGCACATTTGACATTTGATGTACTGTAGCAATCTTTCTCTTATTCCTCTAGTATAGGGTTTTCTAGGGATAGCCCTACATTAGAGGCAATCTGTTTATTTGCATCACACATGAATGTTGTATACAATGTCACGGATCATGGTATTTGTTTTTACGAGACTTTCGGCTGGCAATGCCGCTGGACACAGCACAAAAGTCCGGGGGTGGTTTGTAATGTTTGCTCGAGCCCAACCAGCTAAGGAAACAAATGGCTTGCCGACAGCTTGGGCTTTGCCCTTCATCCCCGGAGGGCAGCCAAATGTTAGTGCAGAGCTCTGGACCCTGCAGCGGCACTCCCTGTCATCTGGGCAACTCGCGGCCTTCTCCCTGTTCTTAGGACCTGAAAGTGCACGCATGGGAAACACTACAATAAAAAAGGCAACAGCGGGAAAGACACGCTGGATCTGTGTGCTATGCCTTGATCCTGCGTCAGAAAAGAGAACTCCTGAACACACACACACACACGCACACAGAGAACCCATTCTGTCTTTCCTCATAATAATTCGCTTTATCCTGTCGGTCAGCTTTCCGGGCAGCCTGGACTTGATCAGTTCCACTAACTCCCCTGCAAAGAACCTTGCTGCTCTGTGGGCAGTGCTACGACAAAACAGCCCAAGAGAACAATCATCTATTTCTGCTGCTTTATGGATGTAAGGCAGACAGACTTGACATGTTTAGTTCAAATACATCCTCCTGGCATTGCCAGTGTCCCATGTGTGTTGTGGAACCCAATGTAAAAGTTTAGATGATGGTTGGTTTAATGATTCAGGGGGCAGAGAAGTAAACCAAGGCCCTATGGCATGCACACTGCAGTACACACAGGGTGGAACTCCTTGGGATTCTTTTCCAGATGGCCCAAAATTCCCAGCTACACCCCTGGACCCATGTGCCCTATGCATTTCATTTTGCAGGGACCACTAACCACTCATATAATCAATGAAGACGAGGTTCGCTTCAGCTGTCCCAAACAACGATAAATGACAGAGGGTCTGAAATAATTTCCCATCTTCTCAGTGTATGATTGTGTATTTCCCATGGATTTCCATTGCATCAGTGCTAGGCTGTGAATCACATTTCGGCATGTTAAAGGAACCATATGTAAGATTGTGGCCAAAACTGGTACTGCAATCACTTTCAAATTACTGTAGAGCTATGTATCCCCTCCCCCTCCCCCCTGACTCGAGGTTGCCAACCCAGATGCCGAAACACTACCGACTTTGTGATTAGTAGATAGGTGGAGGGTGGCGCATCAGGCCAAAACACAACATGACATGACAAAACACAACATCAACATCAGTTGAGGGCTGCAACTTCACTTTTTAAATGACAATATCCTGGCCGGACTACTGTTGTCAGTGATATAAGTATTTGAAATGAACATGATTACTTAATGTCTAGTGACATATCAGGGCCATTTTATGATTAATTGAAATACATTTCTTACATACGGTTCCTTTAACTAGCCATGTGATTTGTATAGTGGCCTGGAAGTGCAAAAAAAATAAATAACAATGGTAAAGTTTAAAAACCAATGTACAAGTTTTTAAACAAATGTACAATGTTTTAAGCAAATTTACAATTTTTTAAACAAATTTACAAGTTTTAAACAAATTTACAATGAGTGAACAAATTTACTAGCCTCGTGAGACCATCCTGATCTCGCGAGTTTTCAAGGTTTCACTCGCAGATCAGTCTGGCAACTTTTCGTTAAAGAGAAGTTCACCAAACGAACGTCCAATCAGCGTTGGCTTTGAGGCGGGTTGAGGTGTGACGCAACGAACAACATGACGGCATCCACAGATGAGATGAGCATAGCTATTATATCGCGCAAGTTTTATTCAAATTAGAAAGTATTCCTGGGTAAGCTGTGCAGCTATGAGTCTCAGCCATGCAGCTGGGAGGAATGAACGACACAGACATCCTCCACGGCCGATTCCAGTTCATAATGGAGGAATATACTTTCTTCAGAAGTGTAGGGCCTACCGTGAAAACTTGATGGGAATTGTCGTTGATTAGGTTCATGTCACATACAAATAAGTTAAAACATCTTAACGTTAGTTACGTTACCTAACTTAATTGTATGTTAAACGAAGGCATTAGAAGAACACTTTGTTCATCTAATTGGTTGATTTGGCCCGTCGATAATAGACAGATGGTTTATCCAATCAGCTAACCAGTATTTCCGCCCCTTCCCAAAAGTTCTTCAATGAAAAGTTCCCAGATGGATATGCGGAGCAAATCCATCTGGCAGTCAGGTTACAAATTTACAAGTTTTTAAACAAATGTAAGTTTTTTACGGAAAGGGTAGGTACAATAGACGAAAGTAGTGGCTACAGGAAGTGAGGTCTTGGTGAGGAACTTGACGCCTTATCGTCTCCATAGGGCAGAAATGTTAGGCATTTGCCACATTACTGGCAGAAATGGCCACGGTTGGTGGGGGTGCCGCAGCAGGGGCAGAACATGGTGATACCAGAGAATGTACGTTGGCTGTTGCTCTGTGCTGTCTGACTGATAGAAAGCTCACGCAGCTTACCAGGCTCACGCTACTGTTCGAAAAGACCTCTCGACCTTTCCGTAAAAAATGTACATTTGTTTAAAAACTTGTACATTTGTTCACTCATTGTCAATTTGTTTAAAACTTGTAAATTTGTTTAAAAAAATGTAAATTTGCTTAAAACATTGTACATTTGTTTAAAAACTTGTACATTTGTTTTTAAACTTGTACATTTGTTTTTAATCTTGTAAATAATTCATTTAGCATTGTATGTTACCACTGTATGTTCTTCATGTGATGTCTTCCTGCTGGGACAAATAATAAACTGAACTGAATTGAACTGAACTGAGGAGTTCTTTATTTTAGTGTTTAGTGCCATTGTCACTTTTGTGAAACTCATGATACACAAGAGTGAAAATATACATATATTTTAATAACAAAACATAGAGTGCACACATTTGAGCTACATTCATAACATCCACAACTGTCATTTCCACCACAACAGAAGCTCACCTGAGTCATAATGTAAATAGTTATCCTACATTTCAGTTTGAGTTTTGTTTGCTTCGGGCTGCAGTTATGTGAACTGAAAATGGATTTGTACATGTGGGGAAAAAGATAGGATAAAAATACCAAGAAAAAGTGGATGAAATTTATTTTGACATGCTGTAATTAAGGATGTAATGTCATAAACAGATGTTGCATAAAGTAGGCTATATTACCATTGTCACATGAATTCTTGCATTGCTTATTCACTTACATTTATCCCTTGGTCACAAATGATTCACCATGCAAACATTGTTTGCATACATCACACATTGTGGACGACGTTTGTATTTTTAAAATTAATAAAAAACAATGTTTATGAAATACACTCAAGTATGAAAGGAATATGGTAACAAAATAATGTCAATGTTGTTATTCTAGTCTTGCTTGAGAGTCATGTATTTGTCTGTATTTGTACAGTAGTTTCAGAGCTAGATCCCTATGCTAAAGCACACATTTAGAACACAAGCATTAAGTCATGTAAAATAAATAAACATGATTCGCTTTGGAAAAAAATAAAAATTAAAAATAATAATAATAAATAAATATCAGGTCAAAAGACTGCTTAAACATTTAAAATATTAAATATCAAAACCTATGAATGTGATCTCTGTGTTTAAATACAAGACTGACTTCCTCTTAAAGGCATGACTTAGCCCATCTATGTGCTAAAGTTGAGCAGAATAAGATGACTTGTTTGGTCGCAGTTATGTTCTTGCAAACCCTCGTCATGTTATTGTAAGTACCAAGTATCAGAGTTCTGATGTTACGTGCAACATTCTTATCATCAAAAACTGTTGATGTCTGCAGTGACACACAGTATACACGGCACAAACACAGGAAGGGCTCTTAGCAATCTACTTTTGCATCAAAGAGCTGATCCAAAGGTGAAACACCCACTGCTCCCCTCCAAAGAATGCTTTCTAACACAGACAAGCTATGCACTACATTCCCAAACTCTCCCCGGTTCCTACTGCCTTCTCCGGACGCTCCCTGTTTTTCACCTCATCGGATTCAGCTCCAGGGCACTGTCATGCTGCGTCTGCTGCGTCATGGCAACCATCCGCAGAAGTGTGTGCCACCATGGTCATGGTGCCCTAGTTATTGGTGCTCTCAAAAAACATGAAGTCCTGCACAGAGAAGCCGTCAAACAACGATGAATGATGGGAAGGCTTATCAATAGGGGAAAGGTACATTTTACTGAAAGATGCTTGACTGAATGGAACAAATAACAAAATGCACTGACGTTTTGTCACTGACGTTTTGTTCAGAACTTACTATGAGGAAGCAGGCTCCTATCATGACAGCCTTCATCCTGACATCCAAGTCCAAGGGGAACTGGATACCAAAGTTGTCGGAGTCTGTGAATGCCTCTCGAAGTAGCCCTGTCCACTGTTTACTTATCTTCCCAATTTTGGTCTCATCCATGGTCAGAATCTATAAGGCCATGGGAAGAAGGAAAATGTATTATTATTTATTCATTTTATTTAATAGGGACACTTTTTAACATAAATGTTGCCATTTGATGCATTGTACCAGATTTAGCCATATAGGGTAATTTATATCTGCAGTCCCTAGGCAGGGCAGTTTAATATCCAACAGACAACATTTAACAAACAAGACAGATCACATATCACATCAATATAATGCAGATTGTCCATTGTGTGATGGCTTTAACCGAAAATGTCAAAAGTTATATAACGAAAGGGTGCGGTACACTTATGTATGGAGGCCATTCTAGATCTAACAAAACGAACATAGTGGAAACAAACAAAATCATGTAAATAGGTGGGAACCAAGCCATGTAGAATTGTGTACACTATACACAGATTTGAAAAAACTCTAAAAGTTATGACAGTGAGATCACAGCTTACAGTTAACAATGCTTTACAGTTGATGCAAATCTTCATCTGTGTCAATATGTTCATGTGCCCACACAAGTATGGGTCAGGCCATGTTAAATCTAAAGTGATTACCTGGCGCCATCTGCTGGATACTGGCTAACACTGTCTACATGCCCTCAGGCATCATCATATATATCGTACATGCAGTATACTGTATATATCATAAGCATGTTGGATCAACTCCTGTTTTAAATGTGCTACACAAATAAAGCAACTTGACTTGACTATAGTGTACTGACAAAAACATATACCACATTGTTTTTGCTTAACAAGCATTTTTCTTTTCGTATAGTGGCTGGGTTCCCACTCAATTTATAGTGCTGTATGTCTTGACTAAACAGACACGACATGAGATTATATGCTGCACAGCCGCTTAGAGGAAAGCATTCCAGAGGGTCATCAACACTGCCCAAAAGATCGCGGCTGCCCTCTCCCCACACTGAAAGAACTACAAGTTCCCACTGTCTCAAAAAAGCCCAGAACATTATAAAGGACACCCACCATCCCGATCACTCCCTGTTTGAACTGTTGCCTTCAGGCAGACGGTACAGATCAATTAACGCAAGGACAAATACAGTAGACTCAAACACAGTTTTTATCCAACTGCAATAACCACCCTCAATGCTAAACAAAAATAATGTGCAATATGGAATCTGATGTGAAATGGATCAATCCAATGACAGAAAGTATGGATGTCTGTAGATGTATGTTCATACTGTTTTTATGCAATGACTGGGTGTGTATGACTTTGTGTGTTTGTGTATGCTGCTAATGCTGTTATATGTTTCTATTTATTATTTGTTAAGTAACACTAGCACTTACATTATATTTTTATAGACTCAATGAATAATGCACTGACTGGATAGCACTTTACATTTATTTGTACCTGAGACAATAACAATAAAGACCTATTCTATATGCTCTAGACGTTTAGAATATGAAGGTTTACATTAGACAAAGCCACATATATGGTAGAAGTCAATGTTTACTACACAAGAGCCTCACATAAAGAACTGTGTGGTCTGTAACATATTAATGCTTACAATCTCTTAGAAATGTCTCCAAAATCTAGAATGAAGTCAGCAACCAGGCATTTCCATTTCAGTCTAAACCTGTGCAACGTCACTGATAATCATTTTCCCCAGTTACATATTTTACACTCCAGATCTGAGACACTGCAGGAATGGCAAGTCCTAAGATAATTTGGACTGTTTACAGATTTATATAAACAAAGAAATAATGCATTGGAGTGAAACTAGGAAAAAAAAACACCATAAGCGTAACCTACACAGCAAGACTGAAAACTGGAAAAATTATTGTGAGGCTGTGCCATTTGCGAGGTCCAATGTCCATTGTGACAGGTTGGTAATAGACAGCCCAATCTGTTCCCCTCAGCGCCACTTGTGCCATTAAAGTACTGAAGTCTGAAGTACTTGAAATGCTTTAATTTGATTGAATGTCTATCACATCACTATGTGATATGGATGACCTACTTGCCTCCATGTCAATTTACTTACTTGATTGGCCATTAGGATTGCATTATGCAGCTGCAGTTGCCGATTATTCAGACTGGAACGTTTTTGTCCCTAGTAGAATTCTGGACTCAGTAAGATGGGGAAAATAGGGCCCACGATAAAAAAAAATAATTAAAAAAAAAACTCACACATACGCACATTTTCCTTTAACGTCCTGTGTGAACACTTTGATTACTCACAGAAAACTGTCACAGAAAGTTGGTTTAACACAACTGGTGGTCAACAAGAATAGCTGGTTAAATATTTATGTTTATGTGCTCTCTCATGCAGAACTAGTATGACAGACACCACCCATGTTTACCCCCTGCCAACAGAAATAATCTTCTCTGATATTTTGAAGCTGTTGCAGCACGCTTTCACAATTATCAATATTCCAAAACAGATGTGCCCATTGGCACTTAAAACCTCTCTCATAATTTCAGTTGGTGTTCCTTCAAGTATAAAGGAGTGAAACCTCTCTGCAAAAGCCAGGCTGACTTGCTGTGTCCTTGCTGAGGCCTTTTGTCTCTACATCATAGATCTAGTAATGTTGCCATTGTCTGGTTTGTTTAATATGACATCAACTTATAATGTTCCTCAAAACTAAGAAGCATTTCCAAATTGCTGATGAAAAGACTTGTGATTATTATTGGGACTCTAGAGCTGAACAATTCCGCAAATTTGCTTGCAACTGTCAGCTGTGGCACTAGGGGCCATCAAAATAAAACTATGGTTGTAAATGTAAATGATAGCTTCAGCGAAAGTTCTACTAGGAAGACTCGTAGTGTAGCCTTTACTCCTCCCATGCTTACATGGAGCCAATCCTAGCTTTGCCTACTTTTCGGGAAAGCCCTGCAATCTGATCATTCACTCATTCAATCAGCGCTAGCCTATAGGAATTCAGTGGGCTCTTTAAATATGTTCCACCTAACACTGCTTTTGCTTCTCAGTACGCCGACTTTGACGTCCTAGCTCAGGCTTCCGCGTGGACCTGGGCTCTCTGCATTTTTACATTCGCCCCTTCTGCCCTCAGTGGCGTTACTTGTTACAATCCAACCGCGCTCATTCGCTGCGCTGTTCAGACATGTGCGTCCTTCGGTCAGGGCCACTGCATGCCGCTTCATCGCTAATCTCTGCATATCGGAGCCAGTCACGCTCACGCTGTTGCAGCCTTCACTTCACGGTAACCTACTGCCGGGTCGCTGTCCTCGCGCAACTCTGTTGCAGGCCCATGTCGTTTCGGCAACGATTTCTCAAGCTTCAGCGTCTGGTTGGTAAGGTTATTGTGCTCTCTTCCCAAGCTCCTCGGGCTGGGCTACACTCTACCCACAGTCATGCAACCTGCTTGCCAACGCTATTCGGCGGGCAGCAAACAAACTGACTTGACTGACACGGTTTAACTTTCACTTAGGCCTCCTTACAATAATTCCTGCTGATTTCATAATCCCTGCAATTTGTGCTGTTAATTACTAGCCTGCACCACGCTGCCGTTGAACCCGGCCCTGTATTAAGACCTGTTTAATTGATGTTCTACACTCACTGTGGTTATCTCAATGTCTACCTTGGTTGAGCGTCATCAAACCAGTTGTCTTTTTGTATAGCCTCTTAATTTGTCTCGCGGCTCGTTGGGCTGCATATTTAGGCTAGGCTACTCGGCTGCTGGAACTTCGGTTCAGGTATCACTCCTTGTGCATGGCTGCGGGAAGCCAGTTCATTCGTTGCATTTGTTTAATCATCTGGGATTGCGTCCCATACCTTCTGGTGGGAAGTCTACACGGCCTTCCTCGGGTGATTCTCTGCATGCACTGCTCAAGTCCTCCTCAGTCGGTCTTGTATGCGAGTTTGCACTTCAGCTTGCTCACGTGGCACGGGCTGTTGATTGCTAGTTGTCGTTGATCAAACTACTCTCAGCTACCGCTGATCTGTCATGTCCCAGGTATGCTGTGACGTCCCCGACGTTCTCTGCTATCTGGGTTCTCAGTTTTGGGGGGTCTTACACCAAAGCTTGAACCAAAATGACGGTGCGCCGGCCCATGGTCATCAATTGCCAGTATGTCACACAAGCTATTATCTAGGCAATAATAGGTGTTTTCTTTTCAATGCCCGTAGGCTACTATGTCTGTGTTCATGAGCTGACACCACAGTGATGGGCTCATGCCCACATGGTGTTGGTTGAGCTTTTAATTAAGAAGCTGTGTCATTTGTGTATTTAACATATCCTTCTAGCGTCTTTTGTATGTTTGAAATGTCTTTTCTGATTCTGTATTGTGTATTGGGTTCCTAGGAATTCTATGGCAGGCCTCACTTTGCTCACTGCCCACCAGTGGGTCGCTTCAGCACTCCATATATTGGTGTTAATGGTTACCGGCTTTTCATGATTATGTCGGCAATTTTACATTTTGCTAGTTGTGGTTTAAGTGGTGGCCTATGCTGGAAGTTTGTTGATCACGACTACCAACGTAGCCGTTGGCTGACTGTTTTACCAATGACGATGCTACATGTCACCTGTCTAACCACTCCTTCCTTCTCGCAGGTCAAACGGAGCGGTCCATCATCAATGGCAGACTCAAGTCTCCTTCAGGCCGATGCTGCGCCCTTCATGCACTCTCTTTAAACACAACGGGTCTCTGCGTGTCCATGTGATTTCAGCCCATCTAGTCACGCCATCCGTCACATTGATTGTTGACTCGAATTGCCGTTTTAGCAGGATCCTCTGCAAATAATGTATACTCTAATTTCCATTCTCCTATTTTGCCTTGGCTGTTTTGTTTTTGGCAGATATGCTCACCCAAAGTGATCGCGCCAGGGAGGACGTGCAAGTTCCTTTTACATTCTCCTGCCAATCTTTAATTTGCTAACCCCTGCAGGTGCATCATGCCTCCCCTCTTCCGTTGAGGGGATGCAGTTCGTCAATGGAGAAGCAGTTCCACATATCACACTAACATCTACTTTCTTACAGGGATGGCAGTGCCGGTTCACGGAATCACGCAATCGCGTGAATCATGTTTCCAGTTCATACTGGAGTGGGGTCATCCCTCAGTCTTCTCAGTCTCAATTCTCCCGAAGGCCAGCGCTTTCGAGGATATCTCCTCTTGTGGCACAGCTTCAAAACTAGCCTTACTAATCCCAGCACTTATCACCTGTCTAGAACTAACTCTTGTCTGTAAAACTCACTGATGCACTTTTCGTTATTGTGCTCTACCTTCTAAATTGTTTTTAATTGCACTGGCATTGTGGGAGAATTGTTTTAGCTTTAACCTGTTTACCGCATTGTCAGTAGCCTGGAGGACCTGACCCAATCTGACTAAGGGATCAAAGGCAATTAAGGGAAACGGATAACGCTATACGGTCAATGTTAACTTCGACGCAATGGGATGACACTACGTCAGTCATCTGTTTAGATCACCTCTGGCCCGCTATATCAGCTACACAGATATGATTGGTTCCCCACGATGCAAGGGGCGATGCCAGACTCGAGTCTCTCCCTGAGCAAACGCTTACGTGAGAACTTTGGATTCCCAGGGTACATTGTCAGTCGCTTTGATTAAAATGTGCCGGCCACATGTAATGTCACGTGTATGCACACCCCTCCACTCATCACTCAGGGGCGCATGACTGATATAATTTCTGCATCCAGTTGGGCGATATTTATTGCTTATTCTCTCCTCATTGCTACCTTTACTCATTGTCTCTCCAGCAGCCAGTTCTAAACTGTACTATCCTGCCACAGTTGGTGCAGCTGGTATAGCGAGGTCTCGTTACGTCACTCAGAGCTCCTCTGCACTCTGAGATGCTAGGCACCAATGGTACCCCAGCACTCATCTGTTCGTTGTCTTGTCATATTTCAGTTACATATGTTTCTTCCTCCTGTCACATACAGGCATGAATTGTCCTGAGAAGTCCTTTGTCTACGTCGCAAGGTCATGCTTCCCTCGCATTACTGATGCTGCTCATCTTATTTTGGGGGGCTTTCCAAGAGCAGGTGCTAAGGTGTAGCTCTCACGCATCCATCTTGGCCTTGGGTCTGCAGCTCAATGCATTCATCTCACTCTAGCTGCTGCAGATGAGCTATCGAACCAGAACACACATCTGGCTTCACAAGCACTAGTCTTCCACAAAACTAGTCATAATGCTCATCTGTCCTAAATATTAAACCACATGTCTTCGATGCGTATATACTCAAGCACCCATATCAACTAACTCATTGCTCTGGTCCCAAGCATCTGCAACCACAAGCTCTATTCCCCTGCATTGATCCTGAGTAAAGCATGTTTAACCTTTTAACCCTAACCATGTTTTGCTTCCCTGGTCCCCGTTCACTACCTTAAACTACGGCTCACACTTTACCTGATTTTCAGCAGCCATCTAGCTAACGTGCTGCTTAAATGTAACCTCTCTCCAAAGAGGTTCACTTCTCACTCATTCCGCATCATGTTAACTCGGGTACCTCATTTTACCTTCACAAATCCTGGTGGCGGTGGTTAAATTCTGGCATTCGCCTTGCACTAATCGCTGAAACATACTGGGGCCCAGCATGCCGGTAGCTTGTGGTGATTTAGTCTCAGCCATGGGCATGTTGCTCTTTTCACTGGTTGCCCAGCTCGTTCGACGCTTATGGTTTAGGTCACTTCTCGCCGGTTGCCCGGCTCGTGACGCTCGTCTAGGTTGCCCTAGACGCTGGTTGCCCAGTTCGGTCCAGGTTGACCTGGATGCCGGTCGCCCGGCCGTCACGTTGGTCTAGGTTGCCCTAGACGCTGGTTGCCCAGCTCACTGTCCAGGTTGCCTTGGACGCCGGTTGCCCGGCTCATGACGCTCGTCTAGGTTGCCCTAGACGCTGGTTGCCCAGTTCGGTCCAGGTTGCCCTGGATGCCGGTCGCCCGGCCGTCACGTTGGTCTAGGTTGCCCTAGACGCTGGTTGCCCAGCTAATGGTCCAGGTTGCCTTGGATGCCGGTTGCCCGGCACGTCTCGTGGTCTAGGTTGCCCTAGATGCTGGTTGCCCAGCTCGCATAAGCACTAAAGTCCAGGTTGCTCTGGATGCCGGTTGCCTGGCTCATCACGATGTACTAGCTTGCTAGTCACTGGGCGCCCAGATCGTGAAGTGCTTATGGTCCAGGTTGCCCTGGAAGCCGGTTGCCCGGCCACCGCATTGGTCTAGGTTGCCCTAGACGCTGGTTGCCCAGCTCGTCAAGCTTCTAAATCCCACTATAGCGAAAGCATGCTGCGGGGCCCCAATGCAACCCTAGGTTAAATGGTTAACACCTAGCCACTTTAAAATTCTGTCGGCGTCCTGGCACAACCTCATCACCTCTGCCCAGACATGCTGTTTAAATTATCTTGTATGTATACTAATGTCTTTGTTCCTCTCAGAACCAGGTTACTGAGTCACCACCCTGGCGGGCATCACTTTTGGGGGTAGGCTCCCCGCCCCTGCCTTCATCCATCGGCAGGAGATGAGATCCGCTTATCGCTGGACGGATCCGAGACGGGGCCTACGCCAAAGACTGTAACCTATTCAGGACTCTATAATGCTTGTATCCAAGCCGTTCCTTTACTAATTAAATTGTTAACTGATTCTATTCTGTCTGCTGAGTCTTTCTGGAAGAACTGTTGCTCTGAATATGAATGGCAGATGAGCAGATCCCTTGGTCGCAGTGAACGTATTGTAAAAGAGGAGGTTATTTGTACAATATCTTCTACCTATGTTACCTGGACAAAGAGGGTCATATGTATTTAATCCATAGCTTATCAGCAAATTGATCCTTTTGTATTAATATCTAGGCTACCAATACAGAGAACTCACCTCAAAATCCACATCAGGCAAGCAGCTCCATCCACAAAAAGGCCCCTGAAGTTTCAGAACAGGCTGATGGTGTTCGTTCTCAATGGTGAACTTGGGGATAAACGGGTGCCACTGCTGGATCACATAGCCTACAGTATTTCCTGGTGGAGCTTGGATCTCAAGCTAAGACATTCAATGAGAAAATAATTTAGGTTACCTCTATTGACACAAATTCAGATAATCAAAACCATTCAGCTCTTAAAAACTGCCCAATGGCTCCAGTATTGTTGCTACTGTATGTTTCACTGAGTCAACTCAATTGGACACTAGAATTCCTGCTACCTTATTACAGTCACAGATATAGACATAATGTCATATCACTGTTCTGCCTCAATGACAGAGAAACCTGAAGACAGATTATAATCAATAGAAACTACTGCTACTTTCATAGTAGTAGTAATAATAATAATAATAATAATTCCTTGCCCCTGTTACTCATGGGCTCTCTGAATGTTTAACACACTGCAAAGCGCCATGAGACATGTGTAATGTTTTGGCGCTCTAGAAGTGAAATTAAATTGAAATTGAACTTAAGCTTTATTTGTATAGCACCTTTCATACACAGAATGCAGCTCAAGGTGCTTTACATTTTGGAACATTTAACACAATAATAGAGAAGATGATATTATTATTATTATTATTATTAACAACAACAACAACAACAATAATACAATTTGAGGCTAACGCAGCAAGTTGTTGTGGTAGTATATATATATAAGCTTTGCTAACAAATGCTTAGGCCCTATTGATGTGGACTGAGGCCCTATTGATGTGGACTGATGCGGTTAGCCCTAGTATGTTCTTAGTAGTGTACCCTGATGGCACAAGGTCTCACCTCCTGCAGACAACAGGGGAAGAAGCAAGACATACACTTCAGAGGTCTGGAGACTGTGATGATCTCCTGGCCGTAGTTATCCAATACTCGGATTGTGAATGAGCGCAGGGGACCACAACATTGGCGACTTAGGCAGTCATTTTCCTCCACTGCGTAAAAAACATTCTGACCCATGGAGTTGCGAATCTCATACTTGTTATTGCTTTCAAAACCAACAAGGGCTGCAGATAAATGAGAAAATGCATATTTTAATGAATGCATTTAGATTTTTACAAGTTATTGCATGTTACTGCAGTTATTGCAAATGTTATAAGAATCTCACTAAAACAGTCAAATTAAAGGTGCAGTGTATTGTATAAACAATGTCAAGTAATTCATATTCACACCAATACTATACCAAAGACATGGTGAATAAATGTTTCTCATATAAAACATAATAGCTTTCCTCACTTAAAGCAATAGTTCGGGGTAAATTCCACCCTAGGGTCATTTGCACGATGACCCGAGCCAAACACACCCCCATTGCTTTAAAATGTTTAGTACCTGTAAGTAGAACTCAGTTTTTGTCTTTTGTTGAGATTACTTGCCTAAAATGAGTGTCACTTAATTTTGAGGTGGAAAAGTAAACAATTAAGTAAACTATACTTGAATTGCTGAAGTTTGTGCTACACTGTAAGTTTGTTAACCTCACTTAACCTGTTAGTTAACCTTACCTTTACATGCAAACCAATTGCCCTTGAAATTAAAGACTAATCTGGAATAGGAATTGTAAATTGTGTTATGTTTCATGGTCCACGCTGCACCAGATAGATAGATAGATAGATAGATAGATAAATAGATAGATACTTTATTGATTCCCAAGGGGAAATTCAACAGCACCAGGCTGTTTTTGTTGCCGTTTTTGGAGCCTGGGCTGTCTACAGAGACCACTTTTTTTACAATGTAATCAGGGGACAGGCAGCTAGCAGATTGTGAGGAGATGTTTGTATGCAACAGCAAACCCTGTCTCTGCTAAATTACTTAGGCTAAGCAGGTGCAGGCTTGATTAGTATGGGAGACCTCCTTGGAAAACTAAGTTCCTGCTGGAAGTGGTGGTGGTGGCTTGCCAATAAATGGCACTCTTCTCTCTGGTCAAACAATCAATCTCAATGCCTCAGTAACGTGACTGACCTTCAAATGCAACATTAAACAAAGGTCCTGACTCACTGTGGTCATTAAAGATTAGGGGGTGGCTAAATTCCCAAACTGGCTCTCTCAATCTGGTCCCCTAATGATCCTCCAGTGTAATTGGTTCATTCACTGCCTCACTCTCCACCTCAAGCTGATGTTTGGCGAGCATTCTGGCACATAATGGCTGCCGTGCATGATTGATGGTTGATGGTGTGATACAGTACAGTACATCAACATAAATTACACAACAACAGTATATAAAGCCTTTAGTGTCACTGCCACTTTTTTTTATTGTAATTTAAGATTGAATTTCAGTAAGGATTAATATGTGGGCAGTTCCAGCGTTATGGATGTGACAATTGGACTCATATTGGTAAACAAAATGCCTTAGAGTGGGGGAAAAATTAGTATCAGTGAATTAATTTGCATAACTTTTAATGTAACCTCTGTCCTCTGAATGCTGAGATATCCTCAAATTTCATATAATCAATTTCATCCTATAGAATATAAGGCATTTTATCAGCGTTATGGATGTGACATGAAATGGACACACTTTTGTGAGAGATTACAGGTTTTCTACAAACTCTGTGAATTTTGAAGGAAACTGCTGAAACTATGATATATGTAGCATGAAGGAGACTTGAATGAACACAAAAAGTGTGTTTTTGAAACTATGCGTCATTTTTGTAATGCATTATGTAGGAAAAACTGGCGTTATGGATGTGACGTTTTCACGTTATGGATGTAACGTGTCTGAACCAGTCCTCGACAAACTACATAAAACACATAATTAAGTAGTGAATTTTGATATGAAACAATTTAAATAGTAATCATGAAAAACTAGCGATGAAATTATTGCTTCCTCAGTGCCCACTAAGATCCACAGGAAGAATCAGAACAACAAGTCATTTAAAATATAAAAAAGAAATGTATTTTTTTTATTTTACCGTCATTCATTTTGGTCAGTGATTCCCGGGTTACTGAAACACCAGGGAACATGTAACTTGGTGGCCACTCACCTAAATAACTATCCCTACCTGAACCGTTGCACCCAAGATGACAAAATATTTATGGTATGTTAGTCTCAAGAGCCCGGATCAACCTAACCCATACCCACTCATTTGTGATTTGCACACATACTGTAAAGTACATGCACGCGCACACACGCACATGCACACACACGCACATGCGCACACACACACACACACACGCAAGCACGCACGCACAGTCGCACACATACAGACAGGCAAGCACATACACACACAGACAGGCAAGCACACACACACACATAAACACATACAAACAGGCAAGCACACACACACACGCAAGCACGCACGCACAGTCGCACACATACAGACAGGCAAGCACATACACACACAGACAGGCAAGCACACACACACACATAAACACATACAAACAGGCAAGCACACACACACACACACAGGAATGCAGACACATAAACATACACACAGGCACGCATACGCATGTGCGCATGCAAACACACACACAAACACACACACACATAAACACACAAACACAGGAACGCATACGCACACTCTTATAAACAAAAGCAAACTCACATATGCACACACTCATTTACATGCACATGAGTTGCAGAAGTAGGAGATGAAGACAAATTGACAAGTGTGATTTATTTTTGCGAAGAGAATATGCAGGACTGAGAGGCGGTCATATTTTGTACTGCTATGCGGTACATCTAGTTTATTGCTGCCATTACTATGTTACTCTGTGGGTATTAGCTACAGAGGACCTGACACTTCAAATGCTGGCATATCGCGTCACATTTAAAATTAAACTGTGTTAAGCAGACGTGAACGGCAGGCTGAACAGATCTGCAACAGAAGGAGGTTGCTATGTTAACTCCAGCTGCAAAGTCAGCCATCTTCACCAGCTAACACGATAATCCAGTTACTGTACAACAACAGTATGACATTTACAGGAAGATAATTAGGCCACTTGAAAATAGGCTATGGCTAGGCTAATCACTGGAGGTATTTTAATATTATGTTTGTTTTGCTAATGGTTAGGCAAGGCCTCCCTGTGGTTTTGATCAACCTAATAATCTTTGAAATGTCAATTGTAAACACTAAGGTGAAATGCGTTGAAACTGACATGCCACCAGAACAGACGTTTTATCGGCTTTGAGGTATAATAAAGTCTCCAGTCTTGTAAATTTACATTATGTAACATCCATAACGTCACATCCATAACGCACCATTAAAGGTTTTAAAAGTAAGAAAGGGGCACAATTTGGTCATCACACTTTACATTGATATAAATCAGCTTTGCACAGACACTATGGACATTGTCGCATCAACACTGTATGTGTAGCATAAACTTTTCCTATAAAACGTTATGGATGTGACATGGCCATGGAACTTGCTGACTTAAAAACGAAAGCCTTACAAATGTAAGGAGTTGTGCTCTTAAAGGCAAGCTGAGCATAGACATTGCTCTACCATTCCCTTGTCAATCTGGAATTTGTCAAATGACACAATTTGTTTGAACCTTGGGTCCATTTATTCACTTTTTAAATATGTATAATATTACCATGTGAAAAATGTTGTTTTTGTATGGTTGCACACCATATTTATGATGTAAAAAGAGTGTAATTCTCCATCAAATTCAATCAGATCAGTTACAAACAATAAAATATAGACCTAAATGAAGATTTTAACAACAGTTCTATTTGCGTATGCACAACTTTTTTTTCCATGGTAAGGATGACCTTTGCATGGAATTGCCCATGTGATATATTTACAAATATGCTGTGGCATTCTGGAAATGCATTGTGGGAAATGTAACACTAGTTAGCATAGGGTTTCTCAACGGGGGCGGTACGGTTAAAATATTTTTGGTGCAAAAATAGGCTACCTGAAATAAATAGGCTATTTTCACTCATGGGTTTCTAACCCCTCTACTGTCCCAGCTACATTTAACTGTTTATCTATGCTCAGTGGTCATACAGTGCAGTTTGGGCCTGCACACGCCCGGACTCACATCCCCCAGCCCCAGCTATCGTCATCTCTATAGTAACGCCGATAAACATAACCCAAATTCGCGGCTTAACAGTTCAATAACCAATAAAAATGTACACAATTCACTGTGACGTCTTCATCTTTAATAAAACAACACAAACAAACATGGTGGATAGCAAGAAAAAGTGCCGACAGTATAATGCAAATTACATCATTTATGGATTTATTCCTTCACCGATGAACACTACTTTACCTATGTGCCTGCTCTGCGATCACATTTTGTCGAATGAGGCCATGAAACCCTCGCGGTTACAGGAACATTTAATTCAAAAACATCCCGACAAAGCATCCAAAGATCCGGCCTACTTCAAGTCTCTGAGGGATCAGCAGTCAAGGCGTCCTACCATCAACACCCTGTTTGCCCAGAATGTCAATCAAAGTGAGAACAGGTCTTATAATATTGCTATTAGTGGTTTTTTTTTACCCAACCAGTCTCCTATTGCTTCTAACAGTGGGCTAAATCTGCTTAATAATAAAATAGGCTCATAGGGACATTTTCTTATAATTCCAGAAGAAACCAAAACAGCACAGAAATGGGCTCGTTTTTTTATTTAAGCAATATAGCATGAGTGTGAGTGGCCTATAGCCTACCCAGGGGTGTAGTTTTTTTATTTTTTATTGTATGTGTGTGTGTGTGTGTGTGTGTGTGGGGGGGGGGGGGGGCGCCTGAAGATCAAAGTAAGGTCAGGGGGGCGTTTGCTCAAAAAAGGTTGAGAACCACTGAGTTAGCACAACTCAGGGGCGCAGGAGGCACGGGGGACGTGGGGGATATGTCCCCCGCAGTGCTGAAGAGACGGCCGTCATCCCCCTCACTTTTGATAAGGAAAAAAAGCCTTATAGGTACGCTAAATAAATAATAACCTATAGGGTTTGCGCTAACTATGTAAAACTCCCCATTAACAGCATCACATCACTAACCACAGCCATCTACAGTACTGTAAGACTGCACAATCTCATATTCACTCTGTTGGATATCTGAAGCCAGTTTAACAACCATCATTAGAGATGCTTTTCGTTTGGAGCGGCATACTGGTAGGCCATCAAAAGCATAACATTTTCGGTTTGGTTTGGGATCTAATTTACTTTTGGACTGTTTGATTATATTGCTAAATGTTGGGACTGATGGGCACTGAGCTCTGGGAGATATTTGATGGTTCACTGTAATGTTTCATGCAGTTGAAAAAGTGTCGGGATTTCCACCGCTGTTTATTGCGAGACAAGGCAGCCATTCATTGAATAGGGGTTGTGCTGTAATAGAAACTTTTTTGCGTAGCCAAGTAGCCTAAATTGAGTTATTGTTTAATTATGCATGATTTAGTAGGCTACTTTTTATTAAATTCGTAGGCTGGAATGCCTTGAGTCACGCAACAATTAAATGTAGTAGGCTTCACCCTCTGGCAATTAGCTCGAAAGGGGCGGCAAGACAATGAGCTTGAGAACGTGTGTTGGAGACCCATGGTAGGAAAACGACTTTATTAATCCAACCAACAATATAATAAAATATTAAGAAGAGGTGTTATTTCATTGACTTAAATCGAAGCAATGTCTTCTAGTGCTGGTGGACTGATGGCAATTGCTGGTATGGTATAGGCAAAAATGGGAACCTGCCTTTATTTGTCCGGGCCAGTCCGGCTATAAATAGAATCAATCCCGGGCATAATTTGAGGATTTATGGTAGCCTATCTCCTGCTCAACATGACATTAGCTGTTATGTTTATTGATAACAAACTCAACTAGCCTACTGATCAACTCGTTTTCACTAGCCTAACTATAAAATACAAGTACTGTATATAGGCCTACCCAAAGTTTTTGTTATAAGACCTTTATTTCAAACATAATTTCAAGACACAAATTGGATACTTCAGTTACCTTGGTGCATAAATCCCAGAGAGTAGGTGACCACACCCCAGAGTGATGGGCCTTTCTTACGCGTTCAGTGTGGGGTATAAACAAGCTGAGAATTTAGCGGTGTCACGTCTGGCTGTCACAGACATGGGGAGCTCTTTGAAGCTTGGGATAATGTGGTACAGTTACTACAGTAACAGTATTTTATTTTACTTCTTATGTAATATATATATTTTTTCAATTTTATAAATGCTTTGTTTAAATGCTGTTGGAACAAATAGTTGATTATAAAGGCAACTTTCTGTTGCAATTTTCTGTGTGTTCTGGACTGGTAACTTGTTAAGCCAACATGTTCTAACATTGCATAAATATTAACTGCAGACACATAGTGGAGAGTTGATTTGGTTTATACCAGACAATTTAGGTACTGTAGGCCTAACTAGGCTATTTGATCATGTAGTCTATGTTTGGATCATAGGCATGATGATTCATTCATGGCTTCATAAAATATCAACATCATGTTGCTTTTAGAGTATTCTACCATTGGCCCAAGTAGTGTAAAATAAATCTAAAAAAATTAGTAGAATTGCACATAGCACACAGCAAGAAGCTGGTCTGAGGGCAGATCTGGCGTTGTGCTCATCTCACAGTTTTGACAATTTTAATCAAACAATATTTTGAAAACAATCAATGGTATTATCTTAATATTCTGGCAAGTTTAAAATATGATGGTCGAAAGTGGGCCAGAGGTGGCGATCCGATATCTGGAAATCTGATTTCACTATGGGTTTGTGTTCACAATTTGGTCCCCCTCACTTTCAAAATATCTCCTGCGCCCCTGGCACAACTTCAATACACGTGTTGTGTTTATTGAACACACAGTATACTTGTAATGACCTAGGTGAAATAGGAATTCTCAGTAGTGTAAGAACACTACACCAAGTAAGCATTTATTTGCACAACTTGCCATTACTATTCCAGATTAGTCTGTAATTTCAAGGCAATCCGTTTGCATGCTTTTTAAAAGTAAGGTTAACTAACAGGTTAAGTAAGGTTAACTAACTAATTTACAGTGTAGCACAAACTTCAGCAATTCAAGTATTTACTTTTCCACCTCAACATTAAATTGCACTCTTTTTAGGCAAGTAATCTCAACAGACAAAATCAACAAATGACAAAAATTGAGTTATACATACTAAACATTTTAAGTAAGGATAGCTGTTTTTACAGTGATATTGCATGGAATAAAATACATAAATAGATAAAAACTATATTC
Source organism: Alosa sapidissima (assembly GCF_018492685.1). Taxonomy (NCBI): domain Eukaryota; kingdom Metazoa; phylum Chordata; class Actinopteri; order Clupeiformes; family Clupeidae; genus Alosa; species Alosa sapidissima. The sequence continues at coordinate 29,293,682 of NC_055973.1, forward strand.
AGCATGGGATGTATGGAGCAGTGGTTCTTTAACTTTTTGTCTAGTGACCCCCCAAAAACATTGGCCAAGTCTTGCGACCACCTTCTCTCCAACTGGCAAATATTATTTTCACTTTGGATGACAAATGAGATTGCCATTGGTGGCGGAGGACAATCTGAATTATTGACAATCTGAATTATTATTTTCCAATGAATAACTAGCACTCATCCAATGTATAACTGGCACTCAAAAGAAGGCTGCATATAGTGTTCTGTCACTGGTAAACTCACGCACAGCTGTTCAGCAGGAGCAGAGGTCATTAGAAGGAAAATACCTAGGCACATACTGTATGTACTTCCTAATGTAGTAAAAGACGACACAGGAGATATTTTCTATTCAGAGTTCACACAAACAAGTGACGACATGAGAAGGAAGGGTATAAGACCCATGCACAAAATATCAGATGTAGCTGGCTTCGCAAACCTATGCTCTGGAATGTATTAAAGCCATCATCTGCAGTATTCATCTACGTTGTTTGGAATTCTTTTGAGTTTGTATTATTTATTTATCTAGGACTACTGAATTTTGCTTTAATTTTGGTGACCCTCCCAGTTAAAGAACCACATAGAGACCTTCTGCAATAGTTTATATCATTACTGTATCCTTCCCACTACACATGCTATAAATGAATATATATTATATCTTCACATACCTTCAATGATTTCAACCTTTTGCTTGATCAGTAATTGGTCGAGCTAATTGTAGGGTACAACAAATGGCAAAAACATTGTTACACATAGGCCTCAACAGCAAAGAATACACTGTGCTGGCTTAATACATCTACACCCAAAACAATATAAATAACCTTGTAATCAAATAATTTCCAAGTGCATTACCTGTGTCAGGTATTCGAGTCCTGGTGGACAGCCTGGTATACCAGGGTTAGGCACCATGTACATATTCATTTTGTTTCTGAGATTCCCTGGATCAAATGAACGGTTGGTGAGTAGGCTATTTAATTCATGACGAGCGGTAAAAGGCCACGGTTCGGTAGCCTGTAAAATTATTTTAACATGAAATAAGTTCATATAGGCTAACTGAGATAGCCTACCCTAGGCCTACATCATTGTTTATGTCTGTGGCGTAGAACGTTTGATCATCGATGTTATTACTTTGTATCCACATAAGACATTATCGCAGTCTCCCCAACCAAGCAAGCAGCACACAAAAACAAAACACGAACACGCCTTATCTGAATATATCGCGACAAGTAACCGAATGTCTTTAGAAAACACAGACTAGGAAAACATAGCCTACATGAAAGAATAAAACATGATCTGTGATAATAACAATGACTAGTATTTTTGGCAATAAATAAGACAGAAATCGACATGAATAAGATAAATCTCACCAGGTCCTCCTTGCAATGAATCCTGACGGATTGAGGCAAGTGCCTCCGCACCATATAAACCATGTGCGCGATTGGTTAACGTCACTGCCAGTGCTACTCCTACTCCAGTCAACTCCTTTGAAGCGACTATGACTGGCCAATAGTCACAGATTGCGCTGTGGATGCCTGGAAGTAGGGCAGTAGCACTATGGTATGCTACAGCTTAGCCTAGAGTGGGCGGCCGATACACGAATCACTAAAGCTACGGTAATACTCCTAACCCTGTTAGACGTAAGAGGGACTTTACGACCCGGGATGATGCCTTAAACCAGGGATCCCCAAACTACGGCCCGCGGGCGAATAGCCTACGGCTTGCCACCTCATTTTAGGTGGCCCCCCAAAACACGTTCACATGAGTACGAAAACGTCAAACTATAACCTCCTTAATATACCCCATTAATTCTCTATGGCGAGTCTTAACAATACACGTGTACTACTTTTTTGTCCACTGGTGGTTGTTTTGGCGCTGTTTCGAGTTTTGTCATTAAAAAGGAATGAAATGTAGGCCTACCTGCAAACAATGTAGCAGCCTACCTGATGTGACAGATTGTATCGCTACAAATTACACATATTTGTCCTCAGATGGCTACTCTATTTATAAATATATTTAGTGACCATCGCAACCATTCACACATTTTGAATAAAATATACTTTTGGGAATGCTAAATATTTTTATTAGTATTATTTCATTTGAGCTATTTCCATGTTGAACTACATTTTATATTAATATGGTATGATGTCTATATATAATAAACATTGCTAACAATGGTAGTAGATTGCAATAGCCTGATTAAATGTCATGGATTAATATTCAACTAAGGTAGACTGCTGTTGTTCGCAGCACTAAACTATTTATTCATAACATAACTAGGCAGTTAACGCTCCATCCATATCAGTAGGCATCATTGGTCTATTTACCTTGTATGCATAATAACAATTATCTGTAATCAAAACAGTGTGTGTGTGTGTGAAGGGCTGTGTTGAAGAAGTGTAACCTAGGTGTGTTTAGCTTTAGGAATTCATTAATGACCAAATGTAAAATAAAATTAGGAAAATATTCACAGGAAATATGTGAATATGTTGGGAAGCATATAGCAAAAATGAAGGAGGAGTGTTAAGAAAGTCCATCCAAACGTGATCATCTTAAAAGATAAAATGAAAAGGACAACACACAAAAGAATTCAATTCATCCAAAGTCACTCTACCAGGGAGTCATTACTGGAATTTCCTGCATTACATCAGATCATTGTATCACTGATTCTTGAAACTTTGGCAAAAACATGTCCCACTAAGAAAAGTGCTCATTCTGTTGGAAATGAATAGCATTTTCATGAATAAAAAGAATCAAGGTTATAATGAGGGCGTTGTTTGCACATATGTAAGGTTCTTTTAGGTTTATTTTTATTTTTTATTAATTTAATGATTATATGCTGGCCCATTGCCTACAAAATCAGTTGTCCTCAGATAGGAGATAATAATCTCAATTTGATTAAAAAAGCAAAAAGTAATAATTGAATTGAATAATATATTTACCACATGAAAGAGTACATTGTAATATGTATTATTTTGTGGTTGCTCAAAATGTGTCCCAAATATTCGTCACCACCGTCAGATATTTATAAAAAGCAATTAAATCAGGCAACTACAAGGTCAACTACATTCCTGCCGACCCCATTTTCAAACTTTCAGCTCTACTGCATGCTTCAAGGTCAGCCAAGCTCCATAAGTTTGCTATTTTGTCTTGTAACGGTGTTAATAAAGTGCTCCATATAGTTCATGTTAAATCCTGCTAAATGGGTCAAGACTTTTATTTTGGAATTATTCTGTACAGTAGTTGCATGTACTGCAGTGGGTGTACTGCAGCAGAAGGGAAGTTAACTGCTGCAGGTAAACTGGGCAAAAAGAGGGTCCGCATTAAAAATCATTAAAAGTGTTATAAATTGTATTATATATGTCCTATATCTATTGTTAAAATCATTATGTATGTTCATCCACATAACTCGCGTTTCAGCGATGTTTTATATTGTCTTGTAACTTTTATTTGGTTTTGTATTTTCGTTTGACCTTGAAGCATACTAGTAGCCTATATGGCTTTAGTGGAAATTTTAATGACATTTATTTTGTTCAGGCGGACCAGATCTCTATGTCTTCCCTCACTTTCCTGACCCATGCAGGTAACCAATTGTATTTGTTGTTTTAATTTTATGTTTCGTGAATGTTTTATGTTTCACTCGTAGCATGGCTATCATTCGCCAGCTAGAATGACTAGCCATTAACGTCTTGGTCGCGTTCTAAATGCAGTACCGCTGTATCACCACAAGAGTGGAGTGTTTACCTTTTTATGAGCGCTGTTTTGTAGTATTTGTATGTGGTATATCGAATTCACTCTCTGATTGAATGTTTACATATTCTACTGTTTATATTTATTTTATCATACTGGATGATCACCCCCATGTAAGAATATAATTAGATCTAATTAGAAATATAACAGATTTCAACAGATTAGATATACAAGTAGTTTACTTATACAGTTACTGTACATACATTTACACATTCATACTATTCCCTTTTGGAATTTATTTTGTATTATTTTATTGACACACCTCACTTCATACTGTACCTGAAATGAAATAACAATATGCTTAGATACTTAGTGTAGTAATAGAATTGTGTCTGAGAGCAGAAGGGAAGTTAACTGCTGCAGGCGGACCAGATCTCTATGTCTTCCCTCACTTTTGTATTTCCTGACCCATGCAGACAAATAAAACTGCTTCATCCACAATCATCGTCTCAGAGTGTATCACCAGTCAAACACAACACAAGTCATACTAGCAACAGAGGGCAAACAAGATGGCTAATGTGAACAACTCATGCATATCATGTGAGAGTAAGTTTTTGTCACCACCGTCAGGTTTTCTGACTGACGGTGTTGACAAAAACAAAGTAATAACTAGAAAAACGCCTGTATACAAAATGGGGAGCTGACACCGGTACATTGCTGAACAGCCAAGACCTTGGTCTATAATGATATACCTTTAGATGTTGTAATTTAAACAACTTTTTATTTTCCAAATTAAAACCTGTTTTATCCAAATTCCCAAGAATCAGTGGTAAAATGTTATGCCTATTAAGTTGAGCTGTGGGCTATTTTTTTCATAGTGTTATCTTCTTTTAGAAGAATTTGTTGTCTGTGGTATATCTGTGAAATTATTGTTTTACTTTTATTTATTTATTACTTTTCAGATTTTCTCAGAAATTGAAGATAAATATAACATCGACCTGGACAAGATGCTGCTGCACAGCCTGGGGAGGGCAGCAGAGAAGATTCTTGAGCAGGTGATAGGGATGGCACGGTTTTTGAAAAATGCTCCGAACCGTGCGGATGGCATGACACGGTTCGGAGTGTGTGTTCGTCGTACGGTCCTACGGTTCAGGCTAGTTATGGCATGCGCAGTTGATTCCCATGTGACAATGTGTTTCCCTTTCGCGCGAGAGTAGGAGTATAGTTTTGAGTGCTGCGCGCGACTGGAGTCTTTAGAAATGGCAAGTGCGTGAGACAAAGACTCCCGGGAGTTGCAGGATGCGCCAGCCTCTTATAGGTCTGGTGTGTGGGAACATTTCGGATTTGAGGTTACCTATGATGATAGAGGAGTTAAGACGACAGAAAAGACTGCGACTGTGTGCAAACATTGTGCAACACGTGTTCAGTATGCTCTTGGCAACACTTCGAACATGCTAGGTCATATGAAAAGACGTCACCCCAATGTGTCTGTAGACAGTTTAAGGAAGAAAGAGCCGCAGGCTACCCAACAACTTCTGTCCTCAGCATTTAAGCAGCCTCTCAGTGATAACTCGGCCAGGGCAATGGCCATAACGAAAGCAATCGGGATGTTTATTGCAAAAGATATGATGCCATATAGTGTGATTGAGGGTGAAGGATTTCGTCAGTTGATGAAAATACTCGAGCCCCGCTACAACATTCCCTCCCGCCGACACTTCGGCACCTCTGTAGTTCCAAAACTATACGACGAGACACGAGAAAAACTTGTCAAAGAATTGTCCGACACGGCCCACGTAGCTCTCACCACCGATGGATTGCATTTATTGATAGCCACTAGCCAGCATGTTTTTTAATATTTAAAATATTACAGTGGCACTTTTACTTTAGATAAGAACTTTATGTTTCCAAATACTGCACTTTAATTTAAGAATTTAATTTAAGCTGCAAGAGTTACACTTTCTTTCTTTGTGTGCCAAAAAGGGGCATACGTTCCTGCAGATGGCAATAGTACACATTCTGACTTTTATGCCAAATAAATGAAAAGATTGTTGAAATTATCAATGTCTTCCCTCTTGCTGTATCAAAATCTCAACTGTAGCTTAACGTTTCCTCAGACAATAATGTGCTTTATGTGAAGTCAAATTCAGTTTGTGCATTATTACATGATAACTATTCTTTAAATAGGCCTACTCTAGCCTAATTGTGGATGATTAAGCTATATGCTGAAATGTTTCTGGAGTGTGAAAGATTAAAAGAAAAAATAACAACAAGAACCGTACCGAACCGAAAACCGTGACCCTAAACCGTGATACAAACCGAACCGTAGATTTTGTGAACCGTGCCACCCCTAGCAGGTGACAAAAAGAAGCTCGGAACTGACATTCTTTCCCAATATGAGATGGCACTTGGTGAAGCTTGTGAGGAATTCCACTGAATCTTTCAGTAAGATGTATTCTGTCTTTGTTAGTACAAAGCTAATCTAAGGTGCCTTTAACTTTAGGACTCAACATTTTTGCTGTAGCACTCATGCTCTTGCATCTGTTCAATGAAAACCCTGGAGAATTTTGAATGATTGGCTTTGCTGAATATTTAAAAAGCTGAATTGTGTCTGTCATTGAGTTTTTATAAGTGAAGACAATTAAAAAAAAAAAAAAAAAACAACTAAAATTAAATCCGAAAAAACAGAATTTGAGAAAAAATATAACGGAATTTGGAAAATAATAAGCGCTCCACTGTCACACGCGATAATCTAAAGCCTGCTATATGAACTTATTGCCTGCAAATGTACAAAAGGCTGTATTAAGCAATGCAAATGCAGAGCAGCATCACTGCAGTGTACTGCTTTATGTTTATGTGAGGGAGAATGTCAGAGAGTGTAAAGCTGTGTTAATCATTGTTTTGATTCTTGACCGAGACAAAAGTGGTCATTGAATTTAGCATGGAATTTTTTAATTTTAGAACATCTTATATGTTATGTTATTAATTAAATCTCAAAGCTCAACTGATGAAGAGTTAAGCTACTGGTTCTTTGTTCTGTTTCTTGTTATGCAGGCTTACATTAAAAAGACAAAAAAAAAACAACAAAAAAAAAAAACATGTCAATGTTACCTTTTACCTGTATCTGACAGTAATTCTGCATTGTAGACACATACGAGGAAGCCTGGGGAGGTACCTTAAACAGCAGTGGGACACAACTGACATGGAGTCAGATGCGGAAAAACATACCGCTGGAAGATTTAAGAGGTTTCCTTTAATTCCACAAATTCAAAAACCATGCATGTTTTCTGTACTTACAGTAACTGAAGGTGAAAACAGCATTTATGAATGAATTATTATTTTACTTTTTAGAGCAAATCAAATCTATGCTCAAGATGAATTTGACCATGAAAGCCAATGCCAGCCCCCATCCAAACCCGCACAACCACCTACACCCAAAGTTTCATTGCCAGGTATGGCAAGCTGGATTTGTGTGCGTGTGTGTGTGTAAACGTCAGTACAATGGCTTGTAGGCTGCGGGCCAAACAGGGTCAGAGTGCACCCCCCCCCAATGAAACCAACTTTTTTTGCATGCTCGGGCCATGCCGAATGTGAATTTGAATGTTAACAGTAAACATTTTGGGATGCACTACCTGTTTCAGCCATGCCCATTGAAACCCATTGTTTTTACAGCCATTTAATTCCATTAAAATACACTAGAAAACTATGGATAGTCCATGGGATGGAGGAAGTTGGGACAGGTCTCAACTGCATGTTAAATCACATCTACAGGTTATAAGCTTTTAGAAAATATGTATGTAGCAGGATGCAGCTGCCTGGCTCACGATGTGCTTAACTTGCTCTGCTCTGAGTGGCTCTGGGCAGTTAACTGCGAGCCAACCGTGATGGCCAAGCCCCTTTATAAACTGGGACTCTTCTTTGGACATGTGACGTCACTGGCACGCAATGCGCGTCTTGTTTACCCGTCCAGTGATCCGACGTTGGCCTTGGTTATCCGTTCCACCTTAGTGCCGCAGGTATGACCAGCTCCGTTTCTCCTTCCACTCATTTGACTTCATAACTTAGGCTTATAGGGGATATTTCGTGTTGTGCTGCAGCTGCCCTTTCACCAGCTGAGTGTGTGCCCTGCAAATCAGCAATCAGAGCTTAGGGCCTGTGACTCAACGCTGTTACTCAGGTATGTTGCCACTCCGCGTATCAGTTGAATGGTTAATGTAAGGCACGTTTTTAAAGTAGACATTTTATGTATTTCCGGGAGTGCTATTTAGCTGTGGTGCGACCGCCAGTTGGCTACAGTACATCGGTGCTGAACACCTGCTGCTTTGCTTGGATGTTTTCCACGCTACGTTTGGTCTACGAGTGGCTTTGTTGCGCCTGGCTGCTCGAGATTGTCTGACCTGTGGCTAGCTCAAGTTATCCGGTGGCTAGCTTGTTACTTGCACTGTGTTGGATTTCTTATACCTGTCCTTGTTGTGAATGCAAGCCATAAAAAGGTTAACCTGACCCTAGCCAGATGAATTTCGCTCCGCCTAGCTCCACTCATCCATCTGGAACCGATCCATTGAAGTGTTGCTTCAGAAGGCTGGGCCTAATCAAAAAATGCTTGCATATGATTGAATAAGCCACTTGTCCGTCATCTATTGACGTGCTACTTCAACCACTCACATCGAAGCCAACCCGTGACGCTAATAACAGTGTCACAGTCGCTTCTACGCTATGTCACATCTATGAAACTCCCGCCCTGCGTCCTGATTGGCTGAACCATAAAGTCGGTTGCAGAAATCACTCTCAATGGAAGAGGTCCCAGATGGATGTGAGTGAAGCTAGGCGGAGCTATAGCGGAACGAAATTCATCTGGCTAGGGTCAGGTTACGTTAACCATACATGGTAGACTTATAATCAGCTACGGCTGTACTAAGCGTTTGTATATGCTCATATAGAGGGCGAAAAATTCAAGGGGCACCAACCTTGTTTTGAGATAAATGTCTTTTATTCGCGATGTTTGGATAAGTATTTCATTACCCACAATCCTGAACAATCCCACAGTGATGCCTCTGATTGGTTGAAAGTGCGTATTAACTTTCTCAGTCTTTTGCCTATGGCGAAAATCTTCATGTGAATAAAAACTTTTTAGACGAAAATTGGTACTTCTATCCACAAGGATTGTGGTTAATATATCACATGAATTTAGTCAGGGCCAATACACCATGAAATGGAACACTGTAAATGCTAGTTTAAACACTTAACTTTTCAGGTAGCCGATAGGCTAATCATTAGCCTTTCAGACATTAGAATGTCATTATAATGCTGCTAACATTAGCCTACATCAGGGATGGGCAACTAGCGGCCCGCCTCCTCACTCAGTGCGGCCCGCGGGTCAATTTTCAAATGCCATAGAAATGTTGGTTTCACGGGTTTTGCCCATCGGCCTGGCCGATTATTAGGGCCGATATTTAGCATTTTTATAATAATTGGTATCGGTCATTTTTTCCACCGATAAGCCGATATTGAAATGGATAAAGAATGAAACGCGCTACTTTGTCTGTAAAGCGTCTCTCACTCCCTGAATTTGCTACTCTGTGATCAAGAGCATTGTCCCGCCCACTACACCGTCTGATTTGTTAGTTAGCACGAATGCAGCCAATCAGGATCGAAGACTGAACACCCGCGAATTCCCGATTGATGCACGTTACTGATGCTGTTTACTAGTTATCCCACAAACTCGGGTGCTGCGCGTTGGGAGTTCTCTGCCTCCGCCTCGTTCGTTAATTGTGAATAACGGGACACCTCGGCGGACATAGTACAGAGAAGTCCTAAATTATGCGATAGCGAACGTCAAAAAGTTAATTGCTCCTTTTTGAAACGGACTGTCAGAAAAGACTACATGCACCCAGGGCCAACCGTAATTTAATCCGACCTGAACAAAATCGTGTCCTGAGCTGGCTATTAACGTGCCTTTTAGGCTCTCAAAAGTGTAGCTTATAGCCTACATATGGACACTAATTGCATGCTTAAACAGCCTAAGAACTATTTTAAAACTGTTTTGTTAAACTATTCAACCGTAACACTTGCCATCACGCAAGCACCTCTTCCTCTCCCTCTCGTGCACTCACACACACGATGGCAAAGCATCCTCTTTGTGACAGGTCCCTTAACAATCACATAGCCCATTGTGCAGGCCTACTCTATGAAAATAATTGCTATCACTCAGCTCTTGGATTAACATGATACACAGGATTTACACTTGCAAAGTGATGCAAGTTGATAGACAATTGTGTATCAAAAGAAGAAAGAAAAGAAAAGTATAAAAGATATCTTGTCTAAATTTTATTTTTATTTGCAAATTATGCAATCTCCATAGCACTCCTCAGCAACCCTCAAACATGCACTCTTCCATTTTTTTGCATGGCTGGGATTTGAATGATAGGAAAGAGCACCAGTGAGATGTTTTAACTAGGCAAGCACAGTCGCCTTTAGTCAAAAAAATACAGTGTAAATCCTCTGTAAAGACTGACAACTGTTCATAATAGTTAGTGACAAAGTACTTTTTTTACAGAAAAATGAGCAGTCACCTACTATTGTATCAATTTATTATCAAGGAATCTATTTTGCTTCTAAACGTCATACTGAATTTTAGCTATTATTTCAATTTATATTTTAATTTTATCTTATTTTCATTTGCTACTTGAGGGTCATTGGGGTAATTCCTGTCCTGTCCTACAACATATCTGATACATAAAGAGTATATTAATGCCTTATCTTTTGCAATTCCTATGATATCTGATGGCAAAACCAAAAAGTATGTGAATTATGCTAATTAGCCAGCTTAAAACTCAAAATTGAGCTTGGTAAACAAAATATTTGAATTCAGCACCCTCAAATTGTGTGAAATAGCCCCTTTACCGACTTTTCCTCAAATTGGCCAACAGGACTTTTTCTGAACGTTTGTTAGCTATCTGCTCTCCCTCTATATAGGCTGGAGCTAAAAGTGATATCGCCAGATTCAAAGAACGAAAATCAATTGTTTAACTCAAGGGAAGGTAGAAAATGAGTGTAATTTCCCAAATGGTGGAATATCCCTTTACTATTAACTGCTCAACTTTAAGCAAATTCGCTATGAGACGTTTAAGCAGTAAATAAAATATCAGTGGGCACCTCATGTCGCTCTGATGAGCAATTGGAGTGACATGATCGACATTCAACGTTTTCCATCCCACTGTCTGAACCAAGTCAGACTTAGTGTCCTTTGTAGCAATACTTCAGGCAATAGGAAACAATATTGGGCAATAGCTGTGTTGAAAACAATACATTTTCCGCGGTCATTGCATCTGCATTCTGAGCGCATTAACCGGCGCAGACGCTAAACAGCATGAAAGGACAGACAGCAAAGTTATCACAACACAGTGATCAAAACTGTCAGGAACACTGGCATCAAGTTAAGGCAATATCACTGATCCAATACAAATTCCAGACGGTGTTCCAGATCACAACAAAAATGTAATCATCTGATCGTTGTCCTATACCTGAAAATTTTATCCAAATCTGTGCAGTAGGCTACTTTGAGTTATCTTGTACACAAACAAATAGACAAACGCCAGCGAAAACATAACCTAATATAATAGCCTACATCAGTTGCTCAAAGTGTGTAATTTCTCCAAAAATGCCGAAAATGTGTTTTGTGTTATTATGTGTTTCAGATGCCATCATCCAGGTGCTGTCATGAATGACTTTTCATTTGCTCAAACCTAGGGCTGGGACAACGCGGCGACGTAACCGATGACGTTGACGCAAAAAATACGCCGACGCAAAATATGCGCGTCGATTCGTCAAGCATAACGTGTGCTGCTAAATATTTTTAATTTTACACCTTCAGTGTTTCCAATACGTTGACTGGCTGGGCACCCACCACACATTGATGTTCTAGATAGATAAGATAAGATAAAATAATTTCATTGAGCTGCACTTTTTACTGACGCAGCCTTTCCTCGCCCGCCCGCTCTCTCTCGCACGAGCCCGCTGCTCCTCCTCTGCATGTGCATTTAACAAAATATTCACGATTGCTGAAGGATTGTTGTTGCCACATAGAAGCACTGCATTCACCCCTTGCAGACACGTGACTTAAGTCACGTGACGGGCTCCATGCTGGACGGCAAAAAGATGGGAGACGGACGGCAAATTACATTATGTCATAAAGATTAGGATGAACTGAACACCATTACTATAACATCTTTGTAGTTCAATGTATTGCTTTTTGGGGTCTGATAGTCAAAGAAGATGCCAGTGGTGTTGTTAGATGAAATGGGTCATGATCGCAAATGTAAAGTTATTAAAACTGGTGGTAACAGCAAGGGGAGATAACGTTACGTTAGGCTACTGTAATTAACATTATGGTAAATGAACACCCATAAGTATTTCTGGACTAAAATATTGCAAAGCGATTTGGTTACTTTATTTGTCTTGCTTTTATCAGTTGTAACATAGTCAAAATGTTAAGAATGTCATATCAGAACATGAAATAATAACTAGCTGCCACACTTAGAAGCTAGCTATTCTAGCTAACGTTTATCGTAGCTCATAGTGCTAGGGCTAATGTAACTCGTCAGTTTGTACGTTGCCCAGCGAATAAACTTACTTCTTACATGTCTTAAGTTAAAGAATTGAAAGAAATAGGAAATCTTGAACGGTATTATCTGTTTACATTCAGATCTTGCCTAAGTGCTATCTGCCGTCCTGTTCAGAGTCTATGGTTGCTATAGCAACCGCTGCTGTGCTTCATACACTGAGGAGATAAGCATGCAATTGTGGTTGAAATACTCCCGAAACACAAAGAAAACAAACCAAAATATGTCTATGCAAGAACATGGGATGTTGTTGTATTCCAAACAATAAGCCAACAGTCATGGAAGGGCATTACTACGGTTAAATCTCACTATAATCTCCTAGCTGTGCGATATGTCCCATTACAACCCATTGATTTGATTCGTGTTCTTGCCGTCCACTAGGCTATTTTGCTGTGGCGCGAACAAAACGTGACGTCACTTGCAAGGGGTGAATAGAACACAGCGGGCTAAATTGCTATTAAATCCGCTTAGCATTGTGACCATGCTGCGCAAATTTGTTCAAAACTGCTGCATTAAAGTTAAAGCAAACTCTGCTAATGTCTTATCATAACATAGTACATTGAGGAGACTAAACTAAGTTAAGTTATGCAATCAAGCAGTATCTCAAAGCTAACGTTAGAATACTGTTTGGATGTCAAGTTTAGCATGCTTACTTACAGCTGCTTGTATTTCGTTACTCATGCAGGGCTCATTTTATTGTAGTGATGAGCAAATGAAGCTTTGGTGAACCACTAAACCACAGCAGTGTGAAGCTAGCAACACTAATGAAAAAATCATATATGGCTGCCACATGTAGATTTTTCAACATAAAAGTCCTTACCCAAACCAGTATATGTAACCAAAAATATTGGTTTGCTAAGGACTTTTATGTTGAAAAATGTATGTGTGGCAGCCATCTTTTTGCTTTTCAGCTAGTGTCGCTAGGTTCACACTGCTGTGGTTTAGTGGTTCACAAAAGCTTCATTTGCCCATCACTATTTTATTGACTCTGAATGTTTGCAAAATCCCGATGTAAATGGAAAAGTGTTTTCCAAGACTCAAAAGTGCTTGTCCCAAGGAGAAGTACGAACCGTTATTTGATCTAACTATGTTATGAATTGCATCCACACATCCGCAGCCTTTTAACTGTGTTAATGTTAATTGCAAGGATTCCCTCACGAACTCTTAAAGTGACAGGCACTCAATTAGACCTATACACTACTGAACTTTATTGAATGCATTACTTTGCACTTGTCTTTTATTTTGGAATCAAGAGCAATAAACATATATTGCAATGTTAAAGAATTCATGTTTTTTCATTCAAATATGTAAATCAACATGTATAAGTTGCTATTAGTCAATTAATGGGGAGATAATCGAATCGGACTGAAAAAATGAATCGTTAGATTAATCGATGCATCGAAAAAATAATCGCTAGAATAATCGGTTAAAAAATAATCGTTTATCCCAGCCCTACTCAAACCGTACAGAAGTGGCTTCGCTACATGCCAGAACGAGCAAGGAGTTGGGCGTGGTGGAACTGACTTTCCAAATGAAAATTAAATGAAATTAAATAAAGTTGATTAATTAAAAAAAAAAAAAAAAAAAAAAAAATATATATATATATATATATATATATATATATATATATATATATATGTGTGTGTGTGTGTGTTTGCTTTTTTTTACTACATCAAAATTGACTTCTAAATTAAAAAAGGACATCCTGACTGTAGATAAAGCAGGATATAGGTTGTAGTATCTTTATGTAGTAGTTTTAAATTACTAAACTATTTCTACTGGTATTATTAATTGAAAGTCAAAAGTCTTCTCGGTCAAAAATGAGAACTTTGCTGAGTGAATGCTCTCCGCACGTAGTATATGTAAATAAAATCATTTTGCTTTAAAAAAAAAAAAAAAAAACGAATGCACTTTAATAGTGTGTGTACAAATATCCCACTATGGACGTGCATACCATTCAACAACTGATGACAATCGATTTATTTTATGTTATAGGTTAGACACTAAAAATGACCGCAGTGTAGATTACGCTATCACTCATAAATCCGGAAGTAATTGTTTTTTTTAATATAGGCGATCTTGTGCGTCTCCATGTTTCACGATTGGCTTACATCATCCCAGCACCGAGAACGTGCACAGATCTGAGCTGAAAGCCTAGTTTGACAAATATATCACATAACTGGTATCATAGTATCACTTAACTTATACCCCTGAGTCAAGGCTTTGTGAAGCCTCAATATGTCTGGATAGCCTAGATATGTCTAGCGTGCTTCGTTGTATACCCCACTGCCCCGTCTGAAATATCGATTTGTAAGCAAAAACCTCTAAACGGCACATCCTTTTGACCACAAAAGCCTCTACGTTCCGAGAACCAATCAGAACGCAAGATCGGATCATGTGACTTCGATATTTTCAACATGGTGCCACGCTGAAGAGCCGATGATATGGATGAGCCTGTCCTCATGGCCGCAAATGGACGAAGAAAACGGTGTCGTCCGCAAAATTCGGCATGTTACAAGGCCAAAGAAAACAAAAGGACCTGTGGATTTAGCTGGTTTTGACGCATAACAAAAAATATATATATTTGTTTAAAGCAGTACATTTAGTTTAGTTACTTTTCTGAAAATATTGTATACATTCACCAACATATACTGTAAAATTAAGCTGATGAGCTGAAACATAAGAGCCTGATACAAAATACTCTTTTAAAGGGATATTCCAATTCCACCATTTGGGGAATTACACTCATTTTCCACCTCCCCTTGAGTTAAACAATTGATTTTTACCTCTTTCCAGTTCATCCAGCCGTTCTCTGAGTCTGGCGACACTTTTAGCTCCAGCCTAGCATAGATCATTGAATCGAATCAGTCCATTAGCATCTCGCCTGCTAGCATCATGTTTAAAAGTGACTAAGATTTCCAGTAATTTTCCTATTTAAAATTTGTCTCCTCTCAAGTTAGAAAGTGTAATAAGACCAACAGAAAATCAAATGTAACAATTTTCTAAGCTGATTTGACATGGAACTATACTCTCATTCAGGCATAATAATCCAGTCACTAACCGATTCGTCTGCTGTAGCTCAACCTTGTTGCTGGAAGTTAGCCTACAGGGACTATTTTCAGGTGCTGCATGATATCATTGTGCTGCTGTGCTCATGGTGTTCCTTGATTATTACGCTGGAATGAGAGTATAGTTCAATGTCAAATCAGCCTGGAAAATCGCCACGTTTAATTTATTACACTTTATAACTTGAGAGACAAGTTATAAATAGGAAAATTCCTGGAAATCTTAGTCACTTTTAAACGTAATGCTAGCAGGCGAGAAGCTAATGGTCTAGTCAGATTCAATGATCTATGCTAGGCTGGAGCTAAAACTGGTAAATGTTTCAATATCCATGTTAATTGAAATACAATGGAAATTCCGCTGGTCTATAGTTAATAAATCAACATTGTTTCAATATTAACTGAGGGTGCAAACTGATGTTGAATCAACATCGAAAATCCGATATTGATTCAATGATTTAACGTTGACAATGCAATGTTGATTCTACATAGTTTCAATGCCCATTTGCTATCTGGGTTATTTTTTATTAGTTCTAGGCTTCTGTTGTAGAATGTTATTCTTAGAAATAAAGGAGAAGGCTACATATAGGCTATCAAAAGGAGAAGATTTTCGGTTAATTTGAGGATTAGACTGGTGCCAAAATCCAGAATTGTGACACCCTCAGGCATTTTTGAGACAAAGTTGGCAACCAGTCTTACTTTGTCAATTTGGGCTGTAAGCGTCCAGCTGAACCCAGTTTCTCATCTTCGCAAGTCAGTATATGGTTAAATGACTCATTACAGGGTGAATGAAGACTCTCTCGCCCGTCCCTACTGCCTGCAGGAAGAATATCCCGCTTGCAAGTTCAGTGTATTGTACCCGCCGACCGAAGCAGGATCAGTTTACATCCTGCATCCACAGCACAAAGGCAGGCTAATGAAACGCGAGCGATTGTTGCAAACGTGTTTATAATGGCAGAGCCGGTGAAGAAGCAGCGAAAATCCTTGACGGAAGATGCAAAGAAAAGGAAAAGAGCTTCAGACCGAGCGAGGGGGGTTCGTAGAGAAAAAGCATCAGGCTTGCCTGGTGTCCCTTTAACAAATGGCCTTGTTTGGGAAATATTGGGGTGCTGAATACATTTTTTCATTTGCAAAACCACATATGACCTCTGATAACCTCAAGGTCATTAAACTTAGGCCTATAGGCCCATGCATTTAACTTAATTTTTGGAAGAAAAAAAAAAAAATATTGTCCCAAGAGAATATGAACAGACAAAAAACAAATAGACAGGGCCAAACAAGACAAAACAAAAACATTAACTGACAGTCCATGTGCATTTCACATTTTTTCACAAAATGGCCAGAAGGCTAGGCAGAAGTGTGGCAACGACATGCAGCAGTGCACTGCAGCTTGTATTTTTTGCATTTGCAGTTCTTCCTTTTACACTGTGTGGTACAACGGCATGTAACAAGATTGATAACAGCCTGAGGCACTGAAGGAAGGGAAGTAAGAACTGGCAAAAGAGCATCTTTCTCAATTCGCCAACCCATAGTTTCCAGTGGAGGCAGTGCAGGTCTTTGTTGATTTGTTTGGAGCCATACAGCTGCTTGGTAGTGTGCTCTCTTGATATGGAATGATGCTCAATGAAAACTTTGGAACAGGATTTTGTTGAGTGTCCTGCCAAGAAAGAAGTAGTATCGCATCCTGTGATAGCATGAAAGGCAGGCAGGGTACCGAGCAGGGGGTCGTTTCTAGAAAAGTTAGCAACAACGTTGCTCAACCACCATGGTATGACGCAACTTGCAACCAAACAACGACAATGTTACACCTGTTTCCAGAAAGCATCGTACCTGTGTTGCAATTCGCTACCTCCGACGTTCGAACACTGTAGTTCCAAAAACGTTGTTGATGATGCAGCGATAGATATCATTGGTTGAAACAGTGGCAACGTGTAATACCCCACCCCCTAGAAATTCTCTGCCACAGCCTATGTTGACATTTTTCTCATTTAAACCGAGTGATTAATGCTGGCATTGTCATTATCATCTGCAAAAATCTAAACCTATTAATTGCAAGTATATAAAACATTTTACTGAAGCCGACCAATATGTGCCATTATTTGTGTTAAATATCTATGTTGAAAAAATATATAGCCTGGACGAATATCTGGGTATCGCAAATGTTATCAACTGGCTCGTGGCTTAACGGCAGCGCGTCAGTGCACTACGCGCTCGGCCAGAGTTCGCATCCTGTCTCTTCTTTTCATCTCTGAGTAAGAGTAGGCCTACGAGACACAACAATAGGTTTTGACCATACATATTTATGTATATAGTTACTCTACATCGAGAGACCATAGGTACAAGACATCAGTCAAAAACAATTTAATCTACGTGTCACACTAGTTCACCTGCAGGTAGCGAGAAGCAAGAGGACAATCTCACATCAGAAGAAAATCGAACCTACAACGTTGGGATAATAAGCCATCTGCTTTAGCCACTACACCATTTATCACTACTTTTATAAGGGTCTGGGAAGATTATTGCAAGGCAATACTTGATTTAACATAAATAGCAAGAATGAGCCAAGTAGGGGAGTCAGTGTCTTAATCAAAATTAAGCTACAGGATAGATCAATCATTGAGTCACGAGATAAACATCCACTTCGCAATTTTTGGTTAGGCGCTCCGGACACCAACAGGAACTACCAAAGAACGACACAAGTGCGACTGCCTAGGGGCAGTAGTTCAAACGACCAAACTTTGCGTCCTTGTTTGCGATTGAGAGTTCGAACTACCCTTTCTAGAAACACCAAATCTAAGAACAATGGAGCGAACTACCAAGGTTGCGACGCAAGTTAGCAAACGATGCTTTCTAGAAACGACCCCCAGAGCATTTCCAAGATTTGTGGCAACTGCGTGAATTGGGATGAATTTCTGCTTTTTCGAGGTGCCTGCCTTCATCCATACTTTATCACAGTTGATGCTGGCAAAATGGACCAAAAGGAGAACCAAGATATCTGTCTCTTGAAGGCACAATGCCAGAGGCCTGGCTCTTGGTGCAATTGAGCACCATCCTGGTGCCTGCCTCTTCATGTCTAGCCTCAAGCTCTTCTAAATTAACCTCAGATGTTGAAGCTTTCACCTAGCCTGACGAGCCAGACCCACATTAAAATGTAGGGTCTGGGCACTCACCGTTGGCAGTGCTCAGTCCGAGGGGCGGGATAATCAGTTGTCTTTCAAATTCCCTCTGCACACAGCTATGAGTCCCATGCGTTTTCCCACCAGCGGAGCTATTTCTTTTTTCAAGTAGCAGGGAATTCAAGCCAAACCGTTGCAACTCTGCCATCAATCATTATGTTAAGCCCGCCTAACGTCTCTATACACGATTTGATTGGCCTGATAGAAATTTAATTTTTCCAGCTCACAAGCCAACGGAGAGTTGCTAGACTAGCCCTGGCTGCCGCTAGGGTGCGTTTAGATTTCTAGGCTAGCTTCCACCTGGTCTTCATCAGTGAATCGACCAGCAACAACAACAATTTTTTTTTGTGGAGCCTGAGGCAACAATTGGTGAGAGAGAAATCTAGCAAGGTCTGCCTTGTTTTCCTCACTTGCCATAAAGTTCTCCCACTTCAGTAGCAACGGTACATCCAGGATAAGAAATGGAGCGGTTCAAGAAATTAAACAAAACAGTAGGAAAACGAGACAAAGAGGTTGACCGCCTGGTCACTCACAATTGACCGATCCCAAGCCCCTCCTCCCATTGTCAGTCCCATAGTTACTGTTGCTAAGTCGGACAAGTTTGCAGGAAAGTGTGCGAGAACGCGTGTTCAACATGGGTACGCAGCACTATTTAGCAGAGTGTACAGTGTATGCTAGATTTCTGGGCGTCAAGTAATATTGATATATTCAAAAAACAGAGGCCAGAAAGGCCTTCAGTATTCGGAAGGACACATTCACATAGTCTGCTGTTATCAACGAGGTGGAACACCACAAATTGAGGACAAACCAATCTGGTGTTACGGATCTTAATGGGATGCATGTTAACTGGGGATAAACAATTAGCACGTTATCACAAGCAGGTAGTTACCTTATTTGCTGCAGATGTGACCTGATTCAATAAACAGGTCTGTGCAAACATATGGTGTTGACGTGTCCATAACAAAATCTAACCATATTTCGAGGATTAATTAAAGACGGGTCCAAGTGCTGCAGATCCAAGTTGCCACGCAACTTTGGGAGAGTGGCTAGCCTGTTAAGCAGCTCATGTTGGGGAGGTGGAGAGATAGCTTCGCTTCGGTAGGCCGATAGCCTACTTATTATTTTGAATGGTTGCTTTAGAAGGAAGAGTTCAAATAAACATGATACAAATGTAGGCTATTGAAAAGAAATCACTAGATCTAGGCCTACCCGAGTTTACCCATACAACGCACGACATATCTGCAGTTTGCAGACGTGATTTGTCTTGCACAAGACCTCATCAGTGCCCGCTTATGCTATACTTAATTTAAATGTGGGCAATGTAGTAGGCCTAATATTGTCGATTTCGAGACTGCATAGCCTATACAGCAAGGGTTTCAATCGGCACATGATTTGATCTTTAGAAGACATTGGCTATCTCTCGTTCAGCCATCAATGATGCATCGCAGTAGTCTATTCCGTTTGTTGAAAAAATGGTCATTAGCTTATTTCTGTGAACAGTCTTCTATCCCAAGTTAAACATGGCAAGGTAGCCTATGTCTAAAAGCTGAAAGTATTCTTATTGTGTGTAAGGCGATACGTGATTGAAGTGTAGCCTATTTGAGCGTACTTCCAATTGTATGAGTGTGAGTTCAGTTCCTGCAAGGTAGGTATAATTTTTTGCGTAGGCTTATGTTGTCGTTTCAACAGTGGAAACCAGGTTTAGTTATGTTTTTGTATGTAGTTATGAACACAAAAAAGGGAACATTTTCGTACACACTCAGATTTCTTTACTGAAAAGTAGCAGCCTATCCAAAGTTATGCAAAGTTAGGCCTATGTCTGTCAACGTTTCACACGGTCAGGATATCGGATGTCACTTCTACAAGTATCCCAGGCATATATTTGAACCTTTTTGAGCTCTTTAGTTATTTAGTTACTTAGGCTACTCGCAAAAGAAGCATTATCATTCACATAACCGGCGTATTGTAGGCTACAGAATGGACACTATAAAATTCAAAATTGACCGAGGTTGACCGAGGTCCTCCGACGTACTCATTGTGACATAGTAAAAGGGGGCGGGGCTTGGGATCGGTCAATAGCCAAGACAAGTGTGAACGTAAATGTAGTGCGTGAAGTTATTGTAAAGGAAATAAATGTAACCACCTTCAACATACTTTTGAAGACATTTTGTTTCAAGTGTGCAACAAATGTAGTCAATTTAGAGTTTGTCGGTTAGTAAATTAGTCGGTCATAGGGTAGGCTCAGCAAAACGTTAGCAAATTGACTTTGACAAGTCTAACGGCTAGCATTAAAGGTGCCATGTGTAAGAACTGAGGTAAAAATATCCAAAAAATGAGCTACACGCATCAAAAGAATGAGAAGAAATAAGGGCGATGATGTCATTAAAAAAATGACAAGGTATAGTGCTGCAGAGATATCAACCTGAATTAGCATGCTAAATGACTAGCCACAGCCCGCCAGGTGTCATAATATGTTGTGAAGGTAGGGGCGGAGTCCCTCAAGTCCATCATGTCTGAATGACTACCGCCCAGTAGCCCTGACGTCTACAGTGATGAAGTGTTTTGAGAAGCTTGTGAAAAACATTATCTGCTCATCCCTCCCTGCCTCCTTCGACCCCCTCCAATTTGCTTACAGAGCCAACAGGTTTACAGAGGATGCCATCTCAAACCTCATGCACACCACCTTAACTCACCTGGAGGAGGGGAATGGAAATTATGTGAGGATGCTGTTCATTGACTTTAGTTCAGCATTCAACACGATAGTACCTCTCACCTTGGTCACAAAGATGAAGGCCTTAGGACTGAACACCACCCTGTGTCACTAGATATTTGACTTCCTCACCAACCGTTCACAAGTGGTTAGAGTGGGGGGTCTGACATCTGACTCATTAACCATCAGCACTGGTGCTCCCCAAGGCTGTGTTTTGAGTCCACTGCGGTACAACATTTACACACATGACTGCAAAGCCAACATTAGTCATACCTCCATCATCAAGTTTGCAGATGACACAGTGATCTTAGGCCTGATTAGTAACAACAATGATCAGGTTGAGGTGGCACAGTGGTGTCAATCTAACAGCTTGACACTGAATATCAATAAAACCAAGGAAATGGTAGTGGATTACAGAAGGCAGCAGCAGCAGAACTACAGTTACACCCCACTAATGATCAGCGGGCAACCTGTAGAGAGTCACAAGTTTTAAATACCTTGGTGTCCACATTACTGAAGACTTAACATGGACTGTTAACACTCAATATGTTCTGAAGAAGTCCAGACAACGACTCTAATTCCTTCGTCAGCTAAGGAAATTCAAAGTTTCTACATCCATCATGAAGGCCTTCTACACTTCAGCGGTTGAGAGTGTTCTAACTGGTAGCATCATCACCTGGTATGGGAACTCCACAGTTAAAGATTGTAGTACTCTGCAGAGAGTAGTGCGCTCAGCTGAACGTACTATAAGAACTCAACTCCCTGCTCTACAAGATATCTATTCCAGAAGAGTACTCCTAATAGCCCAAAAGATTCTGAAGGACTCATGAGGAAGCTTCTCCAACACACATATTGCACACTGCCCTCTCCCCACATACACAGCACACTATCCAATCTCCATGCAGCCCTTGCCCCCCCCCCCTATATAGTACTATATAGTATAGTAACTATATGCATGTGACAATAAACTTCCTTGTATCTTTTATGGAATGTGGAGTATGAACTGATTTTTTGGCGGACATTACACATGGCACCTTTAAGTGGTGTGCTAACTCGTAGGCTTACCTCCGGATTGTTTTGCATTGAGATGCTACTTCAAACTTGACAAACTCCTATGGTAGGCAACGGAAATTCCTTACTGTAGAAATAGTAGATTGATGCTCCTGTCAACAGTATTGGTCTGGAAGTTCTTTTTAAAAAGTAGGCACAGCAGCGCTTTCTCGTCTACCTCCTTCTGTCACGATAGCCAGACTGCACTGGGTCAAAGGTCACCATGAAATGTGATTAATCAATTAAAATTAATGTGTTATTTTGACAGCCCAAATATTATAATTCATGGAAACTGATGGCATACTTACAGGGAAGAGCTCCCATGGGTTAGCCACCAAGTCTCCCTTTAACTGTAGTGGGATTGTAAATGGCAGGCGGCACACAAACTGATCAAGGATGCCTCTCCATTCTAACTTTCAGTTCAGTCCCTGTTTCTAGGTAAAGCAGGAACATTTCTTCCTCCTCCCACGCTGCCAGGATTGTGCAATCTACTATCATGGCCGGCGAGGCTGATACAGGCTATAGAGAGAGCAGAACAACATTACTATTACAGAAAGAAAAAAAAAAACATTAAACAGAATATTCCAGTTATGCCCTATTATCTTACTTACAGTAATTACTGTGTATTGAGAGGAATTTAGCTTTATGCCATATTCTGGATTGTTGGTGGCGCGTAAATGGCTAATGGCCACCCAATCCCCAGCGCTGACTGGAGAGATCTCTCCAGAGCACCACTGGCAGGGTAATCGCCATGTCTTTTATCGGCACACCTGTGCCTCCCACCTTCACCTGCCTTGGCATGCCAACCTGGTAAAGAGATGACAGACAAATTAAACTGGGTAGTAACACAGGTAAGGGATAACAGATGTGACTTTCCTCCTCCCACACCTACCTTTACCCATTACCTTTTTAATTACTACTTCTAATTTATTCTTTAAAGTTGAGCTGGCTCTTGAGCAAAATAATTTCATTTCTTATAATTACTTTTATTAGTACATGACAATAAACAACTTGAACTTGACAGTTTCAGGTGTAAAAAAGGCGGCACAGATCTGGTACCCAGTGATTACAAAACAGCAATTTAAATGCACTCACCAATGCCACCTGTCCCTCCACGGTAATAAGGCCTTTTGCATGTCTTGCCTGATCAACAGTAGTTTTCTCTCTTGGTGGATTGAGGAGCTCTTCTGCTGCACTGAGGAGCTCAGGCCTAAATTGTATGACTCGTATATTCTTGTATTCAGGTTCCAAAATGGCTTTTTCTCCCGCAGAGCCAAATTATGAAAAACATATGTTACATTCAATTCCACTGTATTTTTTTTTTTGTCTTCTGGGACATTGAGCAAAAATATATATTGACCATCACAGAGAACTCGCTGCTTTGTCCCTTTCCAGTCTGCAGTGATCGTTTCGGCAAACGTGATTGAAACCGCACACATTTTTTCCTTCGCTGCCACGCATTTGCAATGGACCATGGCACCAGGGTATCTGCACATTTTTGATCAACAAATTTAATGACTTTTAAGACCTCTAAGAATAAAAATTAAGACCATTACCACTACAAAAATATATACAAACGACACTCTAGGCTGTTCAGTTTAACAAAGCACATTTGTATTTAAGCAACAGTGCAAATAGTCAGTGCATATTTACCAACATAAAGTGCATGTCAGGCAACTGCCTTCTCAATACTACAACAATACTGCTGTAAATAACGTACAAACAATACTTGACATGCAAATCCAATTGTTTGCTTTTGGTGGTCCTATCCATGCTTTCGTCAAACATGACAATGAAGCTGCCTTGATGTTTTTGCACATTCCAAGTCAAGGAACATTACCCCGAAGACGGTGCTGGACGTATAGAAGTGATGTCGGCTAACCGTCTGCAAAACCCACAGCATTTCAGCCTTCAGTGTAGTGATTGGGGAGAATGCACCGATGGCATTACTTGTACTGGGCCCCAAAGACACCAATGCGAGTCTAACGTTAGCGTTTGAATTTGCAGCAGATACCGATGCTGCAAACATCTGAATGGGGACAGTTGTTGCCTGTCTGTTGGCATAGTGCTTGTGCTTCACCCCTTTCATATGTGTGTCAAGGGCTTTGCAGCCCATTGTGTGTATGGGTTTTTTTTTTGTTGCAAAGTCTGCACCACGCTTCGTATTCAGTCATTTTTTGTATTTTTCTGCGCTGCCACTCTTCGTCTGTTTCTATGACAGGGCTACGGGGAAAACACTGCCCTCTAAATGGTGTGTGATGCCTGTGCTATAGGCACACGCTACTTTTTGCTGTCTTGTTAGACAGGGACGTGCGCTGGTGAAATAACGTTGGCATGAAAAATAGTCTCTCCAGACATATCCTTCTTTCATTCCACTCAGATGAAATGTAATGCCACCCAGATGAAATTGAATGCCGCTCTTACAAAATTAGCTAAATTTAATACTTTTTAAGGATCCGCGGAGACCCTGGGCACATTCATAGGGTGAAGTTATTTTCTCAATCTGAAAAAAAGCATATAACAGAGTAAAATACATGTGTACTCATCTGTATCAGACGGGAGATGGTTTGGCTCCCGGAGGCCTTTGACGAGCTGTTAGTAGGTGTTTAGAAAAAGATGTGATTTAGAAAAAGATCCAATGAATTGTAATTTACATAATGTCAAACTGTTTTTTCTGCTAACTCACCTTTGAGTCGTCCACCGCTGTCCTGTCAAGCGGGAACAGGCCTGTAGAGCGGAACCCGCTCTTGATGGTATCGGGCGTACAGGCCAGCTCCACCGCATACTTGAGCACCGCTGAAAAGTGCCGCTTGCCCAGCACCAGGTCTCCTCGCACCAACCCCATCTCCTGTGCCAAACGGGAGAACGCCACCTTCAACGAACCGTACACCGCCACGTCCAGTGGCTGGAGCACATGGGTGGTGTGCGCTGGCAGGCACACCACCTCTACCTGGTTGGCCCGACAGAAGTTGACCACCCCCTTCCCAACATGGGCCTCGTGCTGGTCCATGAAGAGGAGGAGGGGCCGCTCCTGCCGGGCGTACTTTACAAAGTGCCCCAGCCACTTCAGGAACAAGTCAGTGTCCATGTAGCCTCTCTCTGACACGCCGTAGAGTGCGTTGGTGGGCCCCTCCAGGCTGTAGGCCGTGCTGCGGAGGCACCCCTGAAAGATGATAAACGGGGGCACGCTATCCCCAGCAGCGTTCGCGCAGCAGTGGACGGTGACATGGTCTCTGGTAGTCACCTGCTGCGTGTAGACGTGCCTCTGCCCTTTACGGCACAGGACACGCTGCCTGGAGTGGCCCTTGTCTCCAAAGCCCGTCTCGTCGCAGTTGTAGATCTACGCTGGGGTCCCGTCGAACCCATGCTGCTGGTAAAGGGCCTGGCAGATGTGGAACAGCTCGTCCACCTGCGCCACCGTGGCCCCATGGACCCTCTCCCTATCCAGGGGATCAGGCCTCCGCGAGGCCACAGTGGGGTGGCGAGCTCGGAAGCGAGTCCACCACATCTTGCTCAGGCCCTTCTCCATGTTCACCAGTGGTGAAGTCCACCCCGACGCCTTGCAGATCTCAGTGGCCAATAACAAGGCCACTGAGTGGGTGATGGGGAACCCGTGGGCCGCCATCCAGAAAATGTAGCCCTCCAACACCTCTTCCTCCTCCGGCATGAGGGCCCGGTTGGTGTGGGGCAAGTGCCCATACTTGCCCTTCCTCCAGTCCTCCCCACATCCTCCCTAGTGTATTTTTTTGGCATTTTCCTGAAAAAATAAAAATACATACAATTTATTAAAACTAGACAGACAGATAGATTCTTTATTGATCCCCCAGGGGAAATTCAAAACTTCAAAACTATTGTTTAATTGGTGGTGATTATGTTGTTGGAATGTGGCCCTGCAAAAGCCTTATTTTCATTGGTTATTATGTGGTTGGATTTATGTTTTTTTTTGTATCGCGATTATTCTTGTATTCACATAATTACCACTAGGTTGCCGCCTTTTCTATCCAGTAGGTGGCAGTCCAGGATAAGATACCGCAGAGCCATATATATATATATATATATGGCTCTGCTATTCCTTATCCTGGACTGCCAGGATAAGGAATATGCATTATTATGGCCCTATAATTGTGCAAAGACAGACGGGATATTCGACGCTCCTTTTACAGTAAACCACTTCACAACGAACGTTCAAATAACCCCCAGATTCAGTGTCCATCAGTCCCAACATTTACAAACATAATCAAAAAGTCCAAGCGTGAATTGGGTGTGTTTTGATTTTGAGAGAGACTGGAGAAGGGCCGAATGTCTCAGCAACTGCGATATCCTTGTTTCTTGAAGGCTATCCTTGCCTCCAAATATCCACATCTAATGAGGGTCGGCGACTATCCCCATTGACGAATGTCAGTGTACGACACTAAAGTGCACGTAACTAGGACAATTGTACTGGCATTTATATTATTACAGTAATTTCCCGCATACGCTGCATCATGCATAATCCGCACCAATACGGGCTGCACAAGTTTCATATGGGCTAATTATGTAGGCCTAATGAATACTATTCAGCCGTGGTCATTGCAAATTGATTGAATTTTGTGTTTAAAGTTGGGACGATTACTGTAGGCCTATGCTGCCCATATTGGAATAAAAAAATAAAGGCCCACCCTAGGCCTATACTTCGCAAAAGTCCACTCCATTGAAAAATCCTTGCTACGCCACTGTTAATGACCTCGTGTCGGAATGGTAGGACGTTTGAAAGAAAAGGTCAAGTGCCGCTACTCCGACAATGGAAAAAAATGTCGCAATAGTGGGACGCTTGAAAATCAATGTTAATGCCGCCACTTCGACAATTAGACGCCAATGTCTAAGTAGCGGCATGTCGGAATAGCTGCATGTAACCCTCAGAGCCCTGGGAGACAGCTGTGTAAGGGAAGTAATTAATGGAAGTAATAACTTAAGTGCCTTTCAAAAGACCCCAGGTTGCTTAACAAAAAAGGAAACACTCAACTAATAGCACAGACAACAGAAAAGTAAAAATAGGAATAAAATCAATATACTAATGTAGGCAAAGTGGGTGTAAGGAGGAGTTAATTACCTGATTAATGTGGTCGGCCTTCACGAAGCAAGCCAGGAGGGCCAGGAACAGCTCAAGCTGCCGATCATGAAGTTTGTGAACCAATGTCTGTCTACCCTGTGTATGTAACACACAACAAACAAACAAATTCAAACACCCACCTGGAAAACCATGACACTCCTTGAGAATGCCAGCGCAGCGATGTAGATGCTGAGCCGTTGGACTGTTGTCGTGTCCTCATGCCACAGCTTCTGACCCTCTTTTTTCTCTCACGGCCTTGTGGAGTCATGCCTGTGACCATACATATTTCTCCTCATTAGTAACTTCATA